>NC_090727.1:116255504-116300504 GCF_036898095.1 Palaemon carinicauda | reverse complement strand
TCCTTTTCTGCAAAATAGAATTTTTTTTAATGCTAATATTTTAATTAATTAATCTATAATAGGACTGGAAAATTAAAAAAGAAAAAAAATTCCTACACCGTTTTACCACTTTTCTCACATACTAGATTAAGATCATTCGTTGGGATCCGTGAAATGTAGATTGTCAAGTGTACTGAGTTATAGCAAATAACATTTCATTTTACAGCCACTGCTATACAGTTCGGATTCCTTACAACATTCTTCTGGCTAAATGTGATGTGCTTTGAGATCTGGAGGAAGATCAGGTGAGAAAATATCTGTATTGGACCTTCGTAGATATTTCCAAATTTCATGTTATTCATTTCTTCAATAAAAAGAAAAAAACCTTACACATGTAATCTGTAATCCGTAATTCTAAAAGATAATAAAAAGAAATATGGAGGATAAATGTATATATTTGTGATGAGAACTAATGTAAACTCTTAAAGGATATCAAATGTAGAAATGGTGTCTTGAATTTCCCTTTGCTTTAAACGTGCTGGACCAAAGAGTTTAGCTCACAATCGTCTATTTGATGATTCATCTCTTAACTCTTGATATCTTTACAGGAAACTAACGAAATATCGTCCTTCCAAGTCTTATTCAAATAAATACTACATGATGTATGGCTGGGGAATACCGTTTTGTATATGGTAAGAATGTAAAAAAACAGTTCAGGATTAAAGATTATTTTCATTTTAAAACAAAAGGAAAGGGAGTTATATTTTTGGCCTTCAATGGACACTGTAAACTTTGGAGTTATTTTGTCATTTGAAACAAATTTACGGGTGATAACAAGTACTGTTAAGTTGGAGGGCAAGTTAAGTAGCTCGAAATTCTTTTAATTTACGGTGTTTTATATGTTATTTTAAAATTAAGACATTTATATAATTTTCAGTATGATTACTGTTTTGACGCAGAAACATTTTCCTGAAAAAATGTGGGAATTCACAGAGGTCCGCTATACTGAATTACAATGTTTGTTAGCAGGTAAGAAAAATATCCCAAATAAAAATCTTGAAATGAAATACACAAATCTAATCTCATACTTAATTCTATTAAAATAGAGTAATTCAGACTACCGGCATAAAGTTATAGTTTCTCTAAAACTATTGATAATAGATATAAGTTCTTAAGTCAATTATAAGTTGATAACAATAATCCATAAACACATTACTATTCTTGTCTGATGATATAACCCTTGTGAAATACGAATAACCCCTTTTACCTTATAGTGATTGACTATTGGCGTAGGAGGGGATGATGATGATTGACTATAATCAAGTAGAGTGTTTTACATTTCCCCATCGATCAGTGCTGCTTTCTTTCAGATCATACCGCTCTCCTGATCTATTTCTATGGCCCCATAGCTGTGTTGTTCCTTTTCAATTGTGTGTTCCTCGTCAATACCTGCATCAACTACAAAATAATGCTTCAGAACCACAAAGAAACCACATATGACCTGAAGGTCTTAGGAGCTGGTGTCACCAGTGAACAACACAACTTGCCCTTGAGACAGATAACTGACCATGTCCATGCGTAAGAATTGTTTTTTGTTAAGTACTTACTAGGCTTGAGGCTCGCTTCACATGAGCGGATTTTTCCGTACGGAAATATATCCGCACGTAAGGATGTCAAAAAAATTACTAATGATAATATTAATCACTAAATCTAGCAGCAGAAGAGGAACGCCTACCCTCTGCAACCTCTGTACCAAAACTAATACACAGGGAAAATATACTGTCTGAAGGACGCCATAGACTTCTTAAGTATTCTAAACCATGTAGCACAGCACGGATTAGCAGTCTACATGGTTTGTAAATCCCTACCATCAGGAGATTAGCATTCCACGCATTTTGTAAATCACCACCGTCAGGAGATTAGCAGTCCAAGCGGTTTGTAAATCCCTACCGTCAGGAGATTGGCAGTCCACGCGGTTTGTAATTCACCACCATTTGAGATTAGCAGTCCACGCAGTTTGTAAATCACTACCGACAAGAGATTAGTAGTCCCTGTGCTTTGTAAATCAATACCGTCAGGAGATTAGAAGTCCATGCGGTTTTTAAATCACCACAATCAGGAGATTAGCAGTACACGCGGTTTGTAAAATACTACCAACAGGAGATTATCAGTTCCTACGGTTTGTAAATCCCTACCGTCATGAGATTAGCAGCCCACAAGGTTTGTAATTCACCACCATGAGGAGATAAGCAGTCCACGCGGTCTGTAAATCACTACCGACAGGAGATTAGCAGTCCACGCGGTTTGTAAATCACTACCGACAGGATATTATCAGTCCACGCAATTTGTAAATCAGTACCGAAAGAAGATTAGCAGTCCACCCGGTTTGTGAATCTCTACCATCCGGAGATTCTTTCACACGGACCGCGTTTGAAGGGCATCATTGATCGTCATAGATTTATAACCCAAACAGATAAAAATGATGCCCTTCACAAACCACGAGGACTACTAATTTCCTGACAGTAGTGACTTACAAAATGGATTGTGAGAGAAACGAAAACTCTATTTTTTGGGTGAGATAGCCATATCGTCCTGATGGAAGTTCCTATAGGGTAGCTTCCTTGGGTATATTTGACTACGGTGATATTCCCAGAGAATTTACCTTAAGGTACACTGAATTCTAACTCCTGGAGTGAATATCCCTCATTAAATGAACCAGGGATATCACGTAATATCAGAGGACATATTCTTGACACTCCACATAGCAATCTGCACCCCGAACAGAATTAACACTTCGAAGGGGTCAAGTGGCAAGAAAACAAAAAACGAGAAAGAAAGGAGAGCCGCTAGCAAGGCACCTCTCCTATCTCGCTTCGAATGCATGCATAGCGCCGCCGACGGCGCCATCTGTATTCCTTGTAGCGATACACGAGGTGCTACAGATACTGTATATAGGGAGGGGTCCTATAGCCCTTTTAGAAAAAAGGAAGCGCGGGTCCATCAGGACGACATGGCTATCTCACACAAAAATAGATTTTTTGCTTCGCTCAAAATCCGTTTTTTGGGCTCAGGCCATGTCGTCCTGATGGAAGTATACCAGAGCATTACTGTATCTGTGGATTCTCAAAACGTGCCGTAATCTCAAGAAGGTATTTCCCGGTCAGGCTAGACCTAGAGACCTAAGATGTTACCGTCATACATCTTTTCATCTAAACATAGACTATGTTAATGCTTCCTGCCCCCTACAGGGAAGAGTCATACTAGACTTTGGAAAAGTCTCGAAGAGTACATATACCTATGTATGAATAACAGACAGGCCAATATAGTGTTCTCACTCTATATTATGTAAAGCAAAGTTTGTAAAAGAACTGCTGTGTCGATATGAAATACCGACAAGCTCCCCGTTCGATTACTGGGTTGGACAAAGGTTTATATCCGGGTAGGAGGAAAACTTGTACATCCGCCACCATCCCTTTAGGGCATGAAGTCCTCCCACTAGGGGAAAGCATAAACCAATGAAAGTTGCTTGTAGAAAGGAACAATCTATTAGAATTATTCATGTTAAAGTTATACATAGTTTACGTAATGCTAAACCATTTTCTAGTAAAATGACACGGGCGAATGAGACGCAAGGTTCACAAGAACTAGTTTATTGACAATCAATAAAATAAAAACAGGTTAATCAACAATTATACATGTATAAAAAGAGGATAACCAACAAATAAGCATAGGGATCATAGTAAGCATAAAAATTGTTTATCTGAAAGAAAAAACATTAGCGCCACTTTTAATAATGAGATATTAAAATTATAAAAGTCTGTCTTACTATTCAGTCATACTGGCGTTAGAAACGCTTGGCACACGTGTCTGCACTTATGCTAGGTTCACCTTTGATTATGGAACAGTCAACGCGGGCACCTTAGTGCCCTAACACTTAGTCTGTAGAACAGTCCGTGACTACACACCCACCCTAGAATTAATCGTCCCAATTAATTTCATTGTTCCTCGCAGAGTTAAACAGTAGGTTTGACGACACTACCCACTGCTACCACAGACCTCTTCAGTTGCTCCACTTGCTTCGCATAGTGTCTAAAGAAAACTCTGGAAGACTTCCAGCCAGTGTATGAGCGAAGATGTTCGAAATCCATATCATTAAAGAAATTTATGGACGAGGCAACTTTCCTCGGATCTTGACCTGCGGGTGTACTATCTGGATTCGCTCTGCGAATAAAATAGGTGGTTTTCGCCCTTAGTTGTTTCAGAGATAATTTTGAGCCTGATGTTTCTCCCCTAAACAGCTGGCCTCCCCTAAAGTCTGAAGTTCTACGAAGATAGACCTTTAGGCATTCTACTGGACATAGAGATGCATCTTCTTTCAGAAGGCAGATTCTCCAGGGACCCCACCTGTTGGTGGGTAGCTCGTTCTTGGCAAGAAACGTTGGGTCCGGAAAAAGGTTCAGTTCTCCCCCATCTAAGAACTGAACACGACATTCCTCTTGCGAGAGGGTTACTATTTCACTAACTCTAGCCCCCGAAGCGAGTGCAAACAGAAATATAACTTTTTGGGTCAAATCCTTTAAAGCACACTCCTCGTTGTTCATCAGCGAAGCAAAATGAAGAACTTTATCCAGAGACCATGAAATGGGCTTCGGAGTTGCTGATGGTCTGAGCCTAGCACAGGCCTTCGGAATTTTGTTAAAAATGTCGTTAGAGAGGTCGACCTGGAAGGCATATAAAATGGGTCTTGTCAAGGTGGACTTACATGTTGATATCGTGTTGGCTGCTAAGCCTTGACCATGGAGGTGGATGAAGAATGATAAGAAGAAGTCCGTCGAGATTTTTTGTGGTTTCTTCGCCTTGACAAAGGATACCCACTTCCTCCATGATGACTCATATTGTCTTCTGGTGGATTTGCACTTATATTCCTCTAAAAAGTCTATACTGTCTTTTGAGATCCCGAAACGTTTTCTCACCGCTAGGGAGAGAAAATCATGAGCTGCAGGTTTCGGGTTTTCAGTGATGAAGCGCAGACAGTCGACTTCTGAACTCGCTGGGTCAAAACTGGATCCGGTAGCGGTAGAAACTTCGGCCGTAGTTCTAATGCCAGAGGGAACTATACGCTGGTCGGCCACTTGTGAGCCACTATTGCTGCTATTCCCTTGAAAGATCTCAGTTTGTCGAGGACCCTCAATAGAAGGTTGTGAGGAGGGAACAGATAAATCCTGGACCATCTGTTCCAGTTGAGGGACCTCGCGTCCACTGCTTCCGCTAGGGGATCCTCATACGGGGACACGTAGAGAGGTAACTTCTTGTTGTCTTTCGTCGCAAAGAGGTCTATCTGCAGTTCCAGGACTTGACTCAAGATGAAGGAGAACGATCCTGTGTTTAGGGACCATTCTGACTATCGGTGTGAACCTGGATAGAGCGTCCTTCGTCACACTGCGGACTCCTTGAAGGTGAACTGCTGACAAGTGCCATTTCTTCTTTTCCACTAGCCGGAAGATGGCCAACATCACTTGGTTGAGTGAAGGTGACCTCGATCCTTGTCGATTCAGGCATCTCACTATCACCCCGCTTTCTAGAACCAACCTTATGTGGATCGAGCGGCGAGGGGAGACTTTCTTCAAGGTAAGGAGTACTGCCATGGCTTCCAGAAAGGTTATGTGAAATTTTTTGAACAGGTTGGACCAGGTTCCTTGAGCCTTCTTCCGGTGAGAATGACCTCCCCATCCCTCCTTCGAGGCGTCTGTGTGAATATTCATAGAGGGGGGAGGTGGCTGGAGAAGCACCGATTTCTTCAGTTGTTTGACCTGGGACCATGGTCTGAGAAGTGTACGTAGACGAGACGGTACTGGCCTTATCAGATCTCTTCGCGCGTTTGATGCATAATTCCTCCAAACTCCAGTTGCATCCTTTAGCTGTGCTCTTAGCACTGGGTCTGTTACTGAGGCAAACTGGAGAGAACCCAGCACTCTCTCCTGTTTGCGTCTTGATATTCTTTCGGAATCCAGAAGTCTCTTGACAGAACCTACTATTTCCTTCCTCTTCTTTGAAGGGATGGAGAGTTGGTGTGACATTAGGTCCCAGTGGATTCCCAGCCACTGGAACTTTTGAGATGGAGAAAGTCGAGACTTTTTTCTGTTGATCTTGAAGCCTAGATGTTCCAGGAACTGGATCACCTGCAGGGAAGCTTGCATGCACTCTGTCTTGGATGCTGCCCACACCAGCCAGTCGTCCAGGTAGGCTACTACTTGGATTCCTTTTAGGCGTAATTGTTTGAGAGCTGCGTTCGCCAGCTTCGTGAAGATCCTTGGGGCTATGTTTCGCCCGAATGGCATGGCTCTGAAGGCGTCGAGTCTTCGATGTAGCTTGAATCCTAGGTAGGGGGAGAGTCGACGGCTGATTGGAATGTGCCAATAAGCGTCTGACAAGTCTATGGAGACGGTAAATGCCCGTTTTGGCAGTAAGGTCCTTATGTGTCGCAGTGTTAGCATCTTGAACTTGCTGTTCACTATGAACTTGTTGAGTGGCAACAAGTCCAGAATGACTCTGAGTTTTTCTGAGTCCTTCTTGGGAACACAAAACAGCCTCCCTTGGAAATTGATGGACTTTACCCTTCGGATTACTCTTTTCTCCAAGAGTTCTCGAGTGTATTCTTCCAGAACGGGGGTGGAGTGTTGGAAGAATCGTGGGCACGGAGGTGGAGTGCTGTGCCAGCTCCAACCCAGTCCATTCTTGAGTAAGCTGTGGGCCCAGGGATCGAAGGTCCAACGATCCCGAAAAAGATGGAGTCTCCCTCCTACCGGAAGCATTTCACTTTTGTTGCTGTTGACCTGAGGCCTTGCCTCCTTGACCGTAACCTCCCCTGAATCCCCTTCCCCTTGAGAGGCGTCTAGACAAACCTCTGGCTGATCCTCTAGCTCTTGCTCGAAAGGTAGTAGACTGCCCTTCGAATGCTGGGTTAAATGCCGGAGACTGTTTAGTCACGGCTTGGGGTACCCACTGGTACGTGGCCGGGGTTTGTGCCACCACCTGGGGCACTGCGGTCAAAGGAAGTTGTTGCTGCTGCTGTCTGAATGGCTTGGCTGGCCGAGAGGGTAGCCTAGGCTTCTTAGTCTTCCTCTTGGGTTGGGGACCTTCATCCGAGGAAGACTTTCGTTTAAGAGATAGGCCCCACTTCTGGAGAAGGTTTCTATTCTCCGCGGCGGCCTTATCCACTACCTCTTTCACCGCTTCACTAGGGAAAAGGTCTTTGCCCCAAATGCAGGAGGAGATTAGTTTCCTTGGCTCGTGCCTCACCGCAGCCAAGGCGAACACGAACTCCCTACAAGCCCTCCTAGGTTTGACGATGCTGTAAAGGTCCTTCGTCACTGTGGCTAGATGTGTTTTGGCAACTACCATAAACATTTCTTGAGCCTTGGGGTCACTTGCCATCGTCTCCAGAGTCGTTTGCAGAGACATTGAGGCGGCAAGTCTTTCTTTTGTCTCTTGCTCCCTACGCAAGAGAAAGTCAGACAGCTTCGGGAGGTCTTCACCGAACTGACGTCCGGCAATATCGGCCTCCAACTTCCCGACTAAGAAGGTAAGATGGACGTCCTTCCAGTCTTTCTGGTCCATGGGTAAGGCCAAGGACAGGAGTTCACACTCCTCCAAGGAGGAGCATGGTTTACCTGCCTCGACCGCTTTCAAGACAGCCTTAAACCCTTTTTCCATGAAGGGAAAGGCTCTAGAAGGAGAGGCCACAAAGGAAGGGTGCTTCTTACTCAAAGCAGGTACCTTTGAGTTTGTGAAGCCCCTCTCTTTCAGCGAGCTTGACAGCAAGGCTTGAGCTTTAGCATGGTCAAAAACTATGACCTTCTTCGGCACCGTCTCTTCCTTTGAGGCTGGTTCCTTCCTAAGGCGGACATAGCAGTCCGGGTACGACTCCTTGCTGGGCCAGAATTCCATCTCCTCGAGGGGGACTGAGCCCAATCTCTCCGAGATGACGATCTTTCCCGTCGTCATAGCCATGTGCTCGGCATACCTCCAAGGGTTGGCATCCGAGCATAAGGGAAGGTCCTTCACGTTGAGCTTCTTCTGGGGCCCACGTGATGCTGCAAGTCTTCGCATCTCCAACTTCATTGCAGCTGCCTTCTCATTATTTTCTTTCTGCATCTGCTGGATCATCCCAACGATGGAAGAAAGGGTTCTTCCCAGATCCTCTGGGAAAGCGGACAATGTTGAGGGAACAGGTTCAGGGGCCTGAACCGGGGTAGCCGACACCTCGTCAAATTCCTCCTCTTCATTGTCTGGAGCCTGGGTCAGCTCCTCTTCCTGGTCTTCTGCCAGAAGGTCTTTTTCAGTGTACTCGGACACCTCAGACATCTTATCGTCCAGTTGGATGTCTTGCAGGGCGTCCGAGACTTCAGAATCCACCGGGATCTGAACCAACGGTATCTCCGCTTGAGGCTGGGGAATCACTGCATCTGCTGATGCTTTGGGGAAAAAGTAAGCCCTCATTTCTCGTTTGGAAGATAGGGGCCAGAAGTATTCTTCTGGAAGCCCTTTACCCAGGTTCGAAGCTTCTCCCTTGCTGCGTCCCTTGACTCTGTCGACTTAGGGGTGTCAAACGCCTCGGTAATCAGGTTAGTGCAAATAGTACATACCTGCGGGTCCCAATACCGGAGATCACCTTTGGAGACTGCACATGCTGCATGCCTCCTACACAAGTCATGTCCGCAGAAGTTCTTGCTGCGGACGTTGCAGAATAAACTCCCACACTTCGGATGGTCCTCCTGTAAAGAGAAGAAAATTCCATGAGTATCAAGTGAACAACGTATCACTGGATAACTAATGTTAAGTATACATAGCTTAAAGTAACTAAGCTAGAAAGGAAAGAAGGAAAGACACACACTTGTATTTCCTGCCCAGTCAATTGCTGTAACCTTCCAGATAATAAAATTTTATGGTTATTCTATTCTAGAGTAACCAATAAGGTATTTCCAGAGGAAAATAGGTGTAGCTCACACCAAAATAAGTACTGTAATTTTAAAATACTGGATAGTTAATTAAGAAAGAACTCGCTTTCTTCATCTGTATGGTTTCACCAAAAGGCTGTACAAGACAACACAAGAGTGTTAGAAAAACTTAGTGTTGTAATATATTCTATACCATAGTTTTTTTTTTTCATGCAGTATATCCTATACTGTAAAAATACTGGCTACTGTATATAATATAATGTGCAGGCCAGCACATGGTGGCCGGCACGTACCCTAAATTAGTTCCAAAGTATACTACTTTTAGACTATTGGGTGGAAGAGCGCTGGTTCAAATGTGTGTGCCGGCCGGCTGCCGGCCGCTAATTGTGGCGGCCGGCAGATCTTATGGTGTGCTCCTATTGCCAGCCGGCAAGGGTATGCTACCAATGCCGGCCTGCAGCAGAAAGGAACCAGAGAACTTCCAACTGCCCGGTTGCCGGCCACTTAGGCCGGCAGCCGGGCTAGGGTACAAACACTAGAAGAGAAACAGAATGGATGTAGGGATAAGAGACGGCACTGCCTCATAGCCCGGCATCCAGAAAGAGTGAACATAAGGAAGAGGAGAATGTAAATTCAGGCTTCCATCTATCCAATGCCACCTAGCTTTACAGACAGACATGTATGAGAGACCAAGGGAAGTCTGGGGAACACTCTATAGAACATAGGCCTTTGCCGGCCAGCACGCACTGCTGGCCGGCAAGGGACTGAGTCAGCTCCACATCCTAAACTATGCTAGGTACAGATGTAGAACGAGTGACAAAGATGTAATGGCTAGGCCATCACTAAGGAAAGAGGAGGAAGGGGGAAGAGGGTCCTGCAAACTCTGCTCTAGTAAAAGATCACCCCGCAGCCAAGAAAGCTCATCCTAGCCTAGGGGGAATCCTAGGAGGGAGGCCGGCAATACTTGCCATCTCCCTCAGAACTAAAGCAAAGTTTGGTGTTGCTATTCACAGGAAAGAAGGATCTTATCCTTCAAACCGAGAACAACCACACTGGACTAGTCTGCTAGATCACAAAAAGAAGGGATCATCTCGTACAGAAACCTTCAAAAGTGGTCTAGGGAGGCTAAGCCTCCTGTGTCTGCCCTAGGCCTAGCAAAGGAATCTTATTCTCTATGCTAGAAAGAAACAGACCCAGACTAAGAACTCTGATGACCTGCCCCCTCCTGAAGCCAGATTTACTGGAAATAGGAAAGAACAGAAAACGGATTTTGAGCGAAGCGAAAAATCAATTTTTGTGTGAAATGGCCATGACGTCCTAATGGAAGGTTCCTTTAGTAGCTTCCGAAGGGTATATATGACTAGTAGTCATACATACCCTTCGGAAGCTACTAAAGGAACCTTCCATTAGGACGTCATGGCTTGATCCCAAAAACACCCTAATATAGTTATATCTAAATATTAATTCAGATAAACCATTAGGGTTAAGCCCAAGGTTTAAACAGAGGGAAAAGGGATTGCACTATTCTCCGAGGAGAAGAGAGCAACCGGGGAGTGTGAGAAAGTATACTAGGGCCCCATAGGCAACTAGCCTAGGCACAAAGAGAATCGATTACCTAAATCACCGAAACTCTCTCGTATACTATCTTGGAAGAAATATCAACAATATCTTTTATGTATAAAACTGTCTAAAGCTTCAATAAATTTTTAAAAACACTCGGAAATCTGAATATCATGCATGAAAGTACTAGGGCCAAACGTCTAGGCTACAAGGCCTAGCGTATGCTAGGTTCGGTAAATCATTCGCCAAAACGGAAATACTAATAGCATCATATAAAGAATTCCTATGTAGAGCTAAATAGCTAAAATTATTGAAGCAAAGATGCCGGGAACGTCGCTCTGGCTAACTAAATGACTCATGCATGGCGAGCGACAGCGTCTGGGACGCCTCCGGTAGGCAACAGCTCTTGTAACGAAAATATCGCTATCGAATTATATTAAAATCACCAAGAGCTTACATTTATACATAAAAGAGATAATACTCAACTTTCCAGAGGCAGAAGAGGCTGGAGAAAGCATAATGAGGTTGAAAATAATCCAAGAAAAGCGAGTAACACAGGGAAAACACAGAGTTGTTGAGCTACACGAAAAGGAACACAGATGGCGCCGTCGGCGGCGCTATGCATGCATTCGAAGCGAGATAGGAGAGGTGCCTTGCTAGTGGCTCTCCTTTCTTTCTCGTTTTTCGTTTTCTTGCCACTTGACCCCTTCAAAGTGTTAATTCTGTTCGGGGTGCAGATTGCTATGTGGTGTGTCAAGAATATGTCCTCTGATATTACGAGATATCCCTAGTTCATTTAATGAGGGATATTCGCTCTAGGAATTAGAATTCAGGGTACCTTAAGGTAAATTCTCTGGGAATATCACCGTAGTCAAATATACCCAAGGAAGCTACCCTATAGGAACTTCCATCAGGACGACATGGCCTGAGCCCAAAAACTCCATGGACTACTAATTTCCAAACGGTAGTGATTGTTAGTCTCCTGACATTAATGATTTATAAACCGCATGGGACTGCCATTCTCCTGACTGTAGGGATTTACAAACCCCTGGGACTACTAATCTCCCGCTGGTAGTGATTTACAAACCGTGTGGACTACTAATCTCCTGTCGGTAGGGATTTAAAAACCACATCAACTGCTAATCTCCTTTTGGTAGTGATTTACACACTGCGTGGACTGCTAATCTCCTGTCGGTAGTGATTTGCAAACTGCGAGGACTACTAATCTCCTGATGGTAGTGATTTACAAACCACGTGAACTGCTAATCTCCTGTCGGTAGTAATTTACAAACCGCGAGGACTGCAAATCTCCTGTCGGTAGTGATTTACAAACAGCGCGGACTGCTAATTTCCTGATGGCAGTGATTTACAAACTGCGTGGACTTTTAATCCCCTGACGGTAGTGCTTTACAAACCGCATGAACTGCTAAACTCCTGAGGGTAGTGATTTAAAAACTGTGTGGACTGATTATCTCCTGAGGGTAGTGATTTATAAACCGCATGGACTACTAATCTCCTGTCGGTACTGATTTACAAACAGCGTAGACTACTAATCTCCAGACAGTAGTGATTTAAAAACCGTGTGGACTGCTAATCTCCTGACAGTAATGATTTACAAACCGCGTGGCCTGCTAATATCCTGATGGTAGGGATTTAAAAACCGCGTGGACTGCTAATCTCCTGATGGTAGTGATTTACAAACCGTGTGGACTGCTAATCTCCTGACTGTAGTGATTTACAAACAGCGTGGACTGCTAATCTCCTGAGGGTATGGATTTACAAATTGCGTGTACTGCTAATCTGACGGTAGTGATTTACAAACAGCGTGGACTGCTAATCTCCTGAGGATAGTGATTTATAAACCGTGTGGACTGCTAATATCCTGACAGTAGTGATTTACAAACAGCGTGGACTGCTAATCTCCTGAGGATAGTGATTTATAAACCGTGTGGACTGCTAATATCCTGACAGTAGTGATTTACAAACCATGTGGACTGCTAATCTCCTGAGGGTAGTGATTTACAAACCGCGTGGACTGCTAATCTCCTGACGGTAGTGATTTACAAACCACATGGGCTGCTAATATCCTGACGGTAGTAATTTATAAATCCCGTGGACTGTTAATCTACTGAGGATAGTGATTTACAAACCGCGTGGACTGATAATATCCTGAAAGTAGTGATTTACAAACCATGTGGACTGCTAATATCCTGACGGTACTGATTTACAAACCGCATGGACTGCTAATCTCCTGACGGTACTGATTTACAAACCACGTGCACTGCTAATATCCTGATGGTAGTGATTTATAAACCACGTGGACTGTTAATCTCATGAGGGCAGGGATTTACAAACCGCGTGGACTGCTACTCTCCTGACAAGAGTGAATTACAAACCACATGGACTGCTAATATCCTGATAGTAGTGATTTACAAACCATGTGGACTGCTAATCTCCTATGGGTAGTGATTTACAACCCGTGTGGACTGCCAATATCCTGAGGGTAGTGATTTGCAAACCGCGTGGACTGCTAATATCCTGAGGGTAGTGATTTAAAAACCATGTTTACTGCTAATATCCTAATGGTAGTGATTTAAAAACCAAGTTTACTGCTAATATCCTGAGGGTAGTGATTTAAAAACTGCATGGACAGCTGATATCCTGACGGTAGTGATTTACAAACCATGTGGACTGCTAATATCCTAACGGTAGTGATTTAAAAACCACATCGACTGCTAATATCCTGAGGGTAGTAATTTACAAACCACGTGGCCAGCTAATCTCCTAATGGTAGTGATTTAAAAACCACGTGGACTGATAATCTCCTGACGGTAGTGATTTACAAACCACGTGGACTGCTAATCTCCTGAGGGTAGTGATTTACAAACCGCATGGACTGCTAATCTCCTGACAGTAGTGATTTACAAACCACGTGGACTGATAATCTCCTGACGGTAGTGATTTACAAACCACGTAAACTGCTAATCTCCTGAGGGTAGTGATTTACAAACCACGTGGACTGCTAATCTCCTGACGGTAGTGATTTACAAATCACATAGACTGCTAATAACATAACGGTAGTGATTTACAAACCACGTGGACTGCTAATCTCCTGAGGGTAGTGATCTATAAACCGTATGGACTGCTCCTGAGAGTAGTGATTTACAAAGAGTGTGGACTGCTAATATCGTAACGGTAGTGATTTACAAACCACTGGGAATGCTAATCTACTGAGGGTAGTGAAATACAAACCGTGTGGACTGCTAATCTCCTGAGGGTAGTGATTAACAAACTGCATGGACTGCTAATCTCCTGACGGTAGTGATTTACAAACCACTTAGACCGCTAATATCCTGACGGTAGTGATTTACAAACCACGTGGACTGCTAATCTCCTGAGGGTAGTGATTTACAAACCACGTGGACTGCTAATCTCCTGAGGGTAGTGATTTACAAACTACTTGGACTGCTAATCTCCTGACGGTAGTGATTTACAAACCACTGGGAATGCTAATCTCCTGACGGTAGTGATTTACAAAACGCGTGGATTGCTAATCTCCTGACGGTAGTGATTTACGAACCACCTGGACGGCTAATATCCTGACGGTAGTGATATACAAACCATGTGGACTGCTCCTCTCCTGACAGAAGGGATTTACAAACCATGTGGACTGCTAATATCCTGACGGTAGTGATTTACAAACCACGTGGACTGCTAATCTCCTGAGGGTAGTGATTTACAAAATTGCGTGGATTGCTATTCTCCTGACGGTAGTGATTTACAAACCACATGGACTGCTAATCTCCTGAGGGTAGTGATTTACAAAATTGCGTGGATTGCTATTCTCCTGACGGTAGTGATTTACAAACTACATGGACTGCTAATATCCTGATGGTAGTGATTTACAAACCACATGGACTGCTAATATCCTGAGGGTAGTGATTTACAAACAGCGTGGACTGCTAATATCCTGACTGTAGGGATTTACAAACAGCATGGATTACTAATCTCCTAACGGTAGTGATCTACAAACCATGTGGACTGCTAATCTTCTGATGGCAGTGTTTTACTAACCACATGGACTGCTAATATCCTGGCGGTAGTGTTTTACAAACCACATGGACTGCTAATATCCTGACGGTAGGGATTTACAAACCCTGTGGACTGCTAATATCCTGATGGTAGTGATTTACAAACCACATGGACTGCTAATATCCTGAGGGTAGTGATTTACAAACAGCGTGGACTGCTAATATCCTGACTGTAGGGATTTACAAACAGCATGGATTACTAATCTCCTAACGGTAGTGATCTACAAACCATGTGGACTGCTAATCTTCTGATGGCAGTGTTTTACTAACCACATGGACTGCTAATATCCTGGCGGTAGTGTTTTACAAACCACATGGACTGCTAATATCCTGACGGTAGGGATTTACAAACCCTGTGGACTGCTAATCTCCTGAAGGTAGTGATTTACAAACCGCATGGACTGCTAATATCCTGAGGGTAGTGATTTACAAACCGCGTGGACTGCTAATATCCTGACGGTAGTGATTTACAAACTGCGTGGACTGCTAATCTCCTGAGGATAGTGATTTACAAACTGTGTGGACTGCTAATATCCTGACTGTAGGGATTTACAAACAGTGTGGATTGCTAATATCCTGACAGTAGTGATTTTCAAACCCTGTGGACTGCTAATCTCCTGAGGGTAGTGATTTACAAACCTCATGGACTGCTAATATCCTGAGGGTAGTGATTTACAAACCATGTGGACTGCTAATATCCTGACAGTAGTGATTTTCAAACCCTGTGGACTGCTAATCTCCTGAGAGTAGTGATTTACAAACCTCTTGGACTGCTAATATCCTGAGGGTAGTGATTTACAAACTGCGTGGACTGCTAATATCTTGAGGGCAGTGATTTACAAACTGCGTGGACTGCTAATATCATGATGGTAGTGATTTACAAACAGCATGGATTGCTAATCTCCTGACTACAGTGATTTACAAACCACACGGACTGCTAATATCCTGACGGTAGTGATTTACAAACCACATGGACTGCTAATATCCTGATGGTAGTGATTTACAAACCCTGTGGACTGCTAATCTCCTGAGGGTAGTGATTTACAAACTGCATGGACTGCTAATATCCTGAGGGTAGTGATTTACAAACCACGTGGACTGCTAATATCCTGAGGGCAGTGATTTACAAACATCGTGGACTGGTAATATCCTGACTGTAGTGATTTACAAACCACGTGGACTGCTAATATCCTGACGGTAGTGATTTACAAACTGTGTGGACTGCTAATATCTTGAGGGTAGGGATTTACAAACTGCGAGGGCTGCTAATCTCTTGAGGGTAGTGATTTACAGACGATATGGACTGCTTATATCCTAACGGTAGTGATTTACAAACCACATGGACTGCTAATCTCCTGAGGGTAGTGATTTACAAACTGCGAGGACTGCTAATCTCTTGAGGGTAGTGATTTACAATCGATATGGACTGCTAATATCCAGACGGTAGTGATTTACAATCCATGTGGACTGCTAGTCTCCCGACGGTAGTAATTCACAAACCATGTGGACTGCTAATATCCTGACGGTAGTGATTTACAAACCACGTGGACTGCTAATCTCCTGAGGGTAGTGAATTACAAACCACGTAAACTGCTAATATCATGACGGTAGTGATTAAAAAAAAACGAGGACTGCTAATATCCTGAGGGTAGTGATTTACAAACAGCGTGGATTACTAATCTCCTGAGGGTAGTGATTTACAAACATCGTGGATTGCTAATCTCCTGACAGTAGTGACTTACAAACAGCGTGGATTGCTAATCTCCTGACACTAGTGATTTACAAACCACGTGGAAGGCTGATATCTTGACGGTAGTGATTTACAAACCACGTGGACTGCTAGTCTTCTGAGGGTAGTGATTTATAAACCGTGTGGACTGCTAATCTCCTGAGGGTAGTGAATTACAAACCACGTAAACTGCTAATATCATGACGGTAGTGATTTACAAACCACGAGGACTGCTAATATCCTGAGGGTAGTGATTTACAAACCACGTGGACTGCTAATCTCCTGAGGGTAGTGAATTACAAACCCCGTAAACTGCTAATATCATGACGGTAGTGATTTACAAACCGCGTGGACTGCTAATCTCCTGACGGTAGTGATTTACAAACCACGTGGACTGCTAATCTCCTGATGGTAGTGATTTACACACCACATGGACTGCTAATATCCTGACGGTAGTGATTTACAAACCACATGGACTGCTAATATCCTGACGGTAGTGATTTAAAAACCACATGGACTGCTAATATCCTAACGGTAGTGATTTACAAACCACATGGACTGCTAATATCCTGACGGTAGTGATTTACAAACAGCGTGGACTGCTAATCTCCTGAGGGTAGGGATTTACAAACCACATGGACTACTATTATCCTGAGGGTTGTGATTTACTAACAGTGTGGACTGCTATTCTACTGAGGGTAGTGATTTATAAACAGTGTGGACTAATAATCTCCTGACGTAGTGATTTACAAACCACATGGACTGCTAATATCCTGAGAGTAGTGATTTACAAACCACATGGACTGCTAATATCCTGACGGTAGTGATTTACAAACCACATGGACTGCTAATATCCTGACGGTAGTGATTTACAAACAGCGTGGACTGCTAATCTCCTGAGGGTAGGGATTTACAAACCACATGGACTACTATTATCCTGAGGGTTGTGATTTACTAACAGTGTGGACTGCTATTCTACTGAGGGTAGTGATTTATAAACAGTGTGGACTAATAATCTCCTGACGTAGTGATTTACAAACCACATGGACTGCTAATATCCTGACAGTAGTGGTTTACAAACCACATGGACTGCTAATCTCCTATGGGTAGTGATTTACAAACCACGTGGACTGTTAATATCCTGAGGGTAGTGATTTACAAATCGCGTGGACTGCTAATCTCCTGACGGTAGTGATTTACAAACCACGTGGACTGCTAATCTCCTGATGGTAGTGATTTACACACCACATGGACTGCTAATATCCTGACGGTAGTAATTTACAAACCACGTCGACTGTTAATATCCTGACGGTAGTGATTCACAAACCGCGTGGACTGCTAATCTCCTGAGGGCAGTGATTTACAAACCGTGCGGACTGCTAATCTCCTGATGGTATTGATTTACAGATTACGTGGACTGCTAATATCCTGACGGTAGTGATTTACAAACTGCGTGGACTGCTAATCTCCTGATGGTAGTGATTTACAAACCATGTGGACTGCTAATCTCCTGACGGTAGTGATTTACAATCAGCGTGGACTGTTAATCTCCTGAGGGTAGTGATCTACAAACCGCGTGGACTGCTAATCACCTGACTGTAAGGATTTACAAACAGCATAGACTGCTAATCTGTGCGGTACCGCACGGTTTAGAATACTTAAGAAGTCTATGGTGCCCTTCAGATGGAAGGTTTTCGTCATGCGGTAGTCGTGGTTAAGCGGTTGTAGAAAGTAGGTGCTAATCTTCTGCTGCCATTTCTCAGTTATGAACATGAATTGTCTTATTATTATTATTATTATTATTATTATTATTATTATTATTATTATTATTATTATTATTATTATTATTGTTATTATTATGAACAGAGGTACACTACAAGTGATTGTTTTCTTTTCCTTATAGGTTACGCAATAGAAATTCTATCCATATATATATATATATATATATATAGAGAGAGAGAGAGAGAGAGAGAGAGAGAGAGAGAGAGAGAGAGAGAGAGAGAGAGAGAGAGAGAGAGAGAGACCCAGTCTTTTTAAAAGAAATGAGGATGATTGTTGTTGAAAAGAATTTACAAGCAGGTAATGTAATGAGGAAGGTGGAGAGAATGACACAGAAAGAAATTAATATATGATGTACAATAGAACAATTACTGGAAACAAAAGGCTCCCAATACGTGTGTTTGCAAGATTAATATCATTATTATTATGCTTATTGGTTAGGTCCACCATTTACGTAGTCGTTTCTTTTAAGCACTTTGTTCATTATAGACACAAACACAGATGCAGACGAACCGTGCTGAAAACAACAGCTCGAGTGAAGACATGTTCTTTTTTTCTTTGACATCTTAACGATGACAACTATTGCCGTACGTGAAAAAAGATCAGTTCATGTGAAGCAAGCCTTGAAGTTATGTTTGCTGAGTGTGTAAGCCACGAAGTGCTCATTACATTTGTATTTAAAGAGTTATTTGATTTGGTTCATTTCATAGCCAATATATTTGTTTCATAGAAATAAATCGGTAATTAATTCTACCATTGTTATAGTATAGTTTACAATGTTTAGCATTTTATATCGCTCATTTCTGGCTTTGTATTTAGAAATAGCCATAAAGGGATTTACAGATATTTGTGACTTCTGGTTTAAGCTGACAAAGTCCTGAGGTATATTACATGAACGCTTTTATTGACATAACCTGAAATATTACGACAGGATGAGTTCATTTGACAGAGGCTAATGTTGCTTTGCTATTTAAATAAGAAATAATTTTATAGCTATGTCCGGTTACACAAACATCAGTAGATCCAGAAACAATTGTATTTTTTTTTTTTCAGATTCAACCTAAAGTTCAAACTCTTTGTCATTATGACCAGCTGCTGGGTCATAAGCTTGGTTATGGCAGTGTTGCCGTGGAAAACACCTCCTTTGCAACTATGGTAAGTTTTGGCCTATTGTATAATACTTTTCTATTTCTTTAATCTATTCCAGAATTTGTTGCCACTATACCATTCAACAATAATAAGGATCTGCACAGATTTCAGATGTCGCAAATATGAAACATAAAATGGACTACCTTGATCTCTGGGAAATATTAGGAATTAGGCATTCATATATATATATATATATATATAATATGCAGGAATACAACACTTTACTATGATACTTATTTCAGATCTAGTCATCCAGGTAAGTATTTCACTTCAGACCGTAAAGGATATCTAAACATTTCGTAGAGTTTTACTACATTTATAAATATGATAACACGATGAACAAATACAATGAAAATCTTACACTTTTGAGAGCCTTTTGTAAATAGCAGTAGGAACTGGAAATTTGAAAGACTTTAGTAACCATCAGTAGGAACTGGAAATTTGAAAGACTTTTGTAACCATCAGTAGGAACTGGATATTTTGAAAGACTTTTGTAACCATCAGTAGGAACTGGAAATTTGAAAGACTTTTGTAACCATCAGTAGGAACTGGGAATTTTGAAAGACTTTTGTAACCATCAGTAGGAACTGGAAATTTGAAAGACTTTTGTAACCATCAGTAGGAACTGGAAATTTGAAAGACTTTTGTAACCATCAGTAGGAACTGGAATTTTTAAAGACTTTTGTAACCATCAGTAGGAACTGGAAATTTTGAAAGACTTTTGTAACCATCAGTAGGAACTGGAAATTTGAAAGACTTTTGTAACCATCAGTAGGAACTGGAATTTTGAAAGACTTTTGTAACCATCAGTAGGAACTGGGAATTTTGAAAGACTTTTGTAACCATCAGTAGGAACTGGAAATTTTGAAAGACTTTTGTAACCATCAGTAGGAACTGGAATTTTTGAAAGACTTTTGTAACCATCAGTAGGAACTGGGAATTTTGAAAGACTTTTGTAACCATCAGTAGGAACTGGGAATTTTGAAAGACTTTTGTAACCATCAGTAGGAACAGGAAATTTTGAAAGACTTTTGTAACCATCAGTAGGAACTGGGAATTTTGAAAGACTTTTGTAACCATCAGTAGGAACTGGGAATTTTGAAAGACTTTTGTAACCATCAGTAGGAACTGGGAATTTTTAAAGACTTTTGTAACCATCAGTAGGAACTGGGAATTTTTAAAGACTTTTGTAACCATCAGTAGGAACTGGGAATTTTTAAAGACTTTTGTAACCATCAGTAGGAACTGGAAATTTTGAAAGACTTTTGTAACCATCAGTAGGAACTGGGAATTTTGAAAGACTTTTGTAACCATCAGTAGGAACTGGGAATTTTTAAAGACTTTTGTAACCATCAGTAGGAACTGGGAATATTTTGAAAGACTTTTGTAACCATCAGTAGGAACAGGAAATTTTGAAAGACTTTTGTAACCATCAGTAGGAACTGGGAATTTTGAAAGACTTTTGTAACCATCAGTAGGAACTGGAAATTTTGAAAGACTTTTGTAACCATCAGTAGGAACTGGGAATTTTTAAAGACTTTTGTAACCATCAGTAGGAACTGGGAATTTTTAAAGACTTTTGTAACCATCAGTAGGAACTGGGAATTTTGGAAGACTTTTGTAACCATCAGTAGGAACTGGAAATTTTGAAAGACTTTTGTAACCATCAGTAGAACTGGGAATTTTGAAAGACTTTTGTAACCATCAGTAGGAACTGGGAATTTTGAAAGACTTTGTAACCATCAGTAGGAACTGGGAATTTTTAAAGACTTTTGTAACCATCAGTAGGAACTGGGAATTTTTAAAGACTTTTGTAACCATCAGTAGGAACTGGGAATTTTGAAAGACTTTTGTAACCATCAGTAGGAACTGGAAATTTTGAAAGACTTTTGTAACCATCAGTAGGAACTGGGAATTTTTAAAGACTTTTGTAACCATCAGTAGGAACTGGGAATTTTGAAAGACTTTTGTAACCATCAGTAGGAACTGGGAATTTTGAAAGACTTTTGTAACCATCAGTAGGAACTGGAAATTTTTAAAGACTTTTGTAACCATCAGTAGGAACTGGGAATTTTTAAGACTTTTGTAACCATCAGTAGGAACTGGGAATTTTGAAAGACTTTTGTAACCATCAGTAGGAACTGGAATTTTGAAAGACTTTTGTGACCATCAGTAGGAACTGGGAATTTTAAAGACTTTTGTAACCATCAGTAGGAACTGGGAATTTTTAAAGACTTTTGTAACCATCAGTAGGAACTGGGAATTTTTAAAGACTTTTGTAACCATCAGTAGGAACTAGGAATTTTTAAAGACTTTTGTAACCATCAGTAGGAACTGGGAATTTTTAAAGACTTTTGTAACCATCAGTAGGAACTGGAATTTTGAAAGACTTTTGTAACCATCAGTAGGAACTGGGAATTTTGAAAGACTTTTGTAACCATCAGTAGGAACTGGGAATTTTGAAAGACTTTTGTAACCATCAGTAGGAACTGGGAATTTTTAAAGACTTTTGTAACCATCAGTAGGAACTGGGAATTTTGAAAGACTTTTGTAACCATCAGTAGGAACTGGAAATTTTGAAAGGACTTTTGTAACCATCAGTAGGAACTGGGAATTTTTAAGACTTTTGTAACCATCAATAGGAACTGGGAATTTTGAAAGCTTTTGTAACCATCAGTAGGAACTGGAATTTTTAAAGACTTTGTAACCATCAGTAGGAACTGAATTTTGAAAGACTTTTGTAACCATCAGTAGGAACTGGAATTTTTGAGAGACTTTTGTAACCATCAGTAGGAACTGGAAATTTTGAAAGACTTTTGTAACCATCAGTAGGAACTGGGAATTTTTAAAGACTTTTGTAACCATCAGTAGGAACTGAGAATTTTTGAAAGACTTTTGTAACCATCAGTAGGAACTGGGAATTTTGAAAGACTTTTGTAACCATCAGTAGGAACTAGAATTTTGAAAGACTTTTGTAACCATCAGTAGGAACTGGAAATTTTGAAAGACTTTTGTAACCATCAGTAGGAACTGGAAATTTTGAAAGACTTTTGTAACCATCAGTAGGAACTGGGAATTTTGAAAGACTTTTGTAACCATCAGTAGGAACTGGAAATTTTGAAAGACTTTTGTAACCATCAGTAGGAACTGGAATTTTAAAGACTTTTGTAACCATCAGTAGGAACTGGGAATTTTTAAAGAATTTTGTAACCATCAGTAGGAACTGGGAATTTTAAAGACTTTTGTAACCATCAGTAGGAACTGGAATTTTTTAAGACTTTTGTAACCATCAGTAGGAACTGGAAATTTTTAAAGACTTTTGTAACCATCAGTAGGAACTGGGAATTTTGAAAGACTTTGTGACCATCAGTAGGAACTGGGAATTTTGAAAGACTTTTGTGACCATCAGTAGGAACTGGGAATTTTTTAAAGACTTTTGTGACCATCAGTAGGAACTGGGAATTTTTTTAAGACTTGTAACCATCAGTAGGAACTGGAATTTTTGAAAGACTTTTGTAACCATCAGTAGGAACTGGAATTT
This sequence comes from Palaemon carinicauda, assembly GCF_036898095.1. NCBI lineage: Eukaryota > Metazoa > Arthropoda > Malacostraca > Decapoda > Palaemonidae > Palaemon > Palaemon carinicauda. The sequence continues at coordinate 116,277,719 of NC_090727.1, read as the reverse complement.
TTAAAGACTTTTGTAACCATCAGTAGGAACTAGAATTTTGAAAGACTTTTGTAACCATCAGTAGGAACTGGAAATTTTGAAAGACTTTTTGACCATCAGTAGGAACTGGGAATTTTGAAAGACTTTTGTGACCATCAGTAGGAACTGGGAATTTTGAAAGACTTTTGTGACCATCAGTAGGAACTGGGAATTTTTAAAGACTTTTGTAACCATCAGTAGGAACTGGGAATTTTTAAAGACTTTTGTAACCATCAGTAGGAACTGGAAATTTTGAAAGACTTTTGTAACCATCAGTAGGAACTGGAAATTTTGAAAGACTTTTGTAACCATCAGTAGGAACTGGGAATTTTGAAAGACTTTTGTAACCATCAGTAGGAACTGGAAATTTTTGAAAGACTTTTGTAACCATCAGTAGGAACTGGAATTTTGAAAGACTTTTGTAACCATCAGTAGGAACTGGAATTTTTAAAGACTTTTGTAACCATCAGTAGGAACTGGAATTTTGAAAGACTTTTGTAACCATCAGTAGGAACTGGAAATTTTTGAAAGACTTTTGTGACCATCAGTAGGAACTGGAAATTTTGAAAGACTTTTGTAACCATCAGTAGGAACTGGAAATTTTTGAAAGACTTTTGTAACCATCAGTAGGAACTGGAAATTTTGAAAGACTTTTGTAACCATCAGTAGGAACTAGAAATTTTGAAAGACTTTTGTAACCATCAGTAGGAACTGGAAATTTTGAAAGACTTTTGTAACCATCAGTAGGAACTGGAATTTTGAAAGACTTTTGTAACCATCAGTAGGAACTGGGAATTTTGAAAGACTTTTGTGACCATCAGTAGGAACTGGAAATTTTGAAAGACTTTTGTGACCATCAGTAGGAACTGGGAATTTTGAAAGACTTTTGTAACCATCAGTAGGAACTGGAAATTTTGAAAGACTTTTGTAACCATCAGTAGGAACTGGGAATTTTGAAAGACTTTTGTAACCATCAGTAGGAACTGGAAATTTTTAAAGACTTTTGTAACCATCAGTAGGAACTGGGAATTTTTAAGACTTTTGTAACCATCAGTAGGAACTGGGAATTTTGAAAGACTTTTGTAACCATCAGTAGGAACTGGGAATTTTGAAAGACTTTGTGACCATCAGTAGGAACTGGGAATTTTGAAAGACTTTTTGACCATCAGTAGAACTGGGAATTTTGAAAGACTTATGTGACCATCAGTAGGAACTGGGAATTTTGAAAGACTTTTATGACCATCAGTAGGAACTGGGAATTTTTTAAAGACTTTTGTAACCATCAGTAGGAACTGGGAATTTTTAAAGACTTTTGTAACCATCAGTAGGAACTGAAATTTTTGAAAGACTTTTGTAACCATCAGTAGGAACTGGAAATTTTTGAAAGACTTTTGTAACCATCAGTAGGAACTGGGAATTTTTGAAAGACTTTTGTAACCATCAGTAGGAACTGGAAATTTTTGAAAGACTTTTGTAACCATCAGTAGGAACTGGAAATTTTTAAAGACTTTTGTAACCATCAGTAGGAACTGGAAATTTTAAAGACTTTTGTAACCATCAGTAGGAACTGGAAATTTTTGAAAGACTTTTGTAACCATCAGTAGGAACTGGAAATTTTGAAAGACTTTTGTAACCATCAGTAGGAACTGGAATTTTGAAAGACTTTTGTAACCATCAGTAGGAACTGGAATTTTGAAAGACTTTTGTAACCATCAGTAGGAACTGGAAATTTTGAAAGACTTTTGTAACCATCAGTAGGAACTGGAAATTTTGAAAGACTTTTGTAACCATCAGTAGGAACTGGAAATTTTGAAAGACTTTTGTAACCATCAGTAGGAACTGGAAATTTTGAAAGACTTTTGTAACCATCAGTAGGAACTGGGAATTTTGAAAGACTTTTGTAACCATCAGTAGGAACTGGAAATTTTGAAAGACTTTTGTAACCATCAGTAGGAACTGGGAATTTTAAAGACTTTTGTAACCATCAGTAGGAACTGGAATTTTGAAAGACTTTTGTAACCATCAGTAGGAACTGGGAATTTTGAAAGACTTTTGTAATCATCAGTAGGAACTGGAAATTTTTAAAGACTTTTGTAACCATCAGTAGGAACTGGGAATTTTTAAGACTTTTGTAACCATCAGTAGGAACTGGGAATTTTGAAAGACTTTTGTAACCATCAGTAGGAACTGGGAATTTTGAAAGACTTTTGTAACCATCAGTAGGAACTGGGAATTTTTAAAGACTTTTGTAACCATCAGTAGGAACTGGAATTTTTAAAGACTTTTGTAACCATCAGTAGGAACTGGGAATTTTTAATGACTTTTGTAACCATCAGTAGGAACTGCGAATTTTGAAAGACTTTTGTAACCATCAGTAGGAACTGGGAATTTTGAAAGACTTTTGTAACCATCAGTAGGAACTGGGAATTTTTAAAGACTTTTGTAACCATCAGTAGGAACTGGGAATTTTTAAAGACTTTTGTAACCATCAGTAGGAACTGGAATTTTTAAAGACTTTTGTAACCATCAGTAGGAACTGGGAATTTTTAAAGACTTTTGTAACCATCAGTAGGAACTGGAATTTTGAAAGACTTTTGTAACCATCAGTAGGAACTGGGAATTTTGAAAGACTTTTGTAACCATCAGTAGGAACTGGAAATTTTGAAAGACTTTTGTAACCATCAGTAGGAACTGGGAATTTTTAAAGACTTTTGTAACCATCAGTAGGAACTGGGAATTTTGAAAGACTTTTGTAACCATCAGTAGGAACTGGGAATTTTAAAGACTTTTGTAACCATCAGTAGGAACTGGAAATTTTTAAAGACTTTTGTAACCATCAGTAGGAACTGGAATTTTTAAAGACTTTTGTAACCATCAGTAGGAACTGGGAATTTTGAAAGACTTTTGTAACCATCAGTAGGAACTGGGAATTTTAAAGACTTTTGTAACCATCAGTAGGAACTGGGAATTTTGAAAGACTTTTGTAACCATCAGTAGGAACTGGGAATTTTAAAGACTTTTGTAACCATCAGTAGGAACTGGGAATTTTGAAAGACTTTTGTAACCATCAGTAGGAACTGGGAATTTTGAAAGACTTTTGTAACCATCAGTAGGAACTGGGAATTTTTAAGACTTTTGTAACCATCAGTAGGAACTGGGAATTTTGAAAGACTTTTGTAACCATCAGTAGGAACTGGAATTTTGAAAGACTTTTGTAACCATCAGTAGGAACTGGGAATTTTTAAAGACTTTTGTAACCATCAGTAGGAACTGGGAATTTTGAAAGACTTTTGTAACCATCAGTAGGAACTGGGAATTTTTAAAGACTTTTGTAACCATCAGTAGGAACTGGAAATTTTGAAAGACTTTTGTAACCATAAGTAGGAACAGGGAATTTTGAAAGACTTTTGTAACCATCAGTAGGAACTGGAATTTTGAAAGACTTTTGTAACCATCAGTAGGAACTGGGAATTTTTAAAGACTTTTGTAACCATCAGTAGGAACTGGGAATTTTTAAAGACTTTGTAACCATCAGTAGGAACTGGGAATTTTTAAAGACTTTTGTAACCATCAGTAGGAACTGGGAATTTTTGAAGACTTTTGTAACCATCAGTAGAACTGGAATTTTGAAGACTTTTGTAACCATCAGTAGGAACTGGGAATTTTTAAAGATTTTGTAACCATCAGTAGGAACTGGGAATTTTGAAAGACTTTTGTAACCATCAGTAGGAACTGGGAATTTTTTAAGACTTGTAACCATCAGTAGGAACTGGAAATTTTTTAAGACTTTTGTAACCATCAGTAGGAACTGGAATTTTGAAAGACTTTTATGACCATCAGTAGGAACTGGGAATTTTTTAAAGACTTTTGTGACCATCAGTAGGAACTGGGAATTTTTTAAGACTTTTGTAACCATCAGTGGAAACTGGAAATTTTTAAGACTTTTGTAACCATCAGTAGGAACTGGGAATTTTGAAAGACTTTGTGACCATCAGTAGGAACTGGAATTTTGAAAGACTTTTGTGACCATCAGTAGAACTGGGAATTTTTAAATACTTTTGTGACCATCAGTAGGAACTGGAATTTTTTAAAGACTTTTGTGACCATCAGTAGGAAATGGGAATTTTCTAAAGACTTTTGTGACCATCAGTAGGAACTGGAATTTTTAAAGACTTTTGTGACCATCAGTAGGAACGGGAATTTTGAAAGACTTTTGTAACCATCAGTAGGAACTGGGAATTTTGAAAGACTTTTGTGACCATCAGTAGGAACTGGGAATTTTGAAAGACTTTTGTAACCATCAGTAGGAACTGGAATTTTTAAAGACTTTTTGACCATCAGTAGGAACTAGTTATTTTCGAAGGGCTTTTGTAACTATCAGTAGGAACTGGGAATTTTTTAAGACTTGTCAACACCATCAGTAGGACTGGGAATTTTTTAAGGCTTTTGTAACCATCAGTAGGAACTGGGAATTTTGAAAGATTTGTGACCATCAGTAGGAACTGGAATTTTTGAAAGGTTTTTGTAACCATCAGTAAGAATTGGGAATTTTTAAAGCTTTTGTGACCATCAGTAGGAATGAGAATTTTTGAAAGGCTTTTGTGTCCCTCAGTAGGAACTGGAATTTTTAAGTTTTGTGACCATCAATAGGAACTGGAATTTTTAAAGCTTTGTAACCATCAGTAGGAACTGGAATTTTTAAAGAATTTTGGGACCATGAGTAGGAACTGGAATTTTTTTAAAGGCTTTTGTAACCATCAGTAGGAACTGGGAATTTTTAAGACTTTTGTGACCACCAGTAGGAAATGAGAATTTTTCAAAGGCTTTTGTGTCATCAGTAGGAACTGGAATTTTTTAAAGGTTTTGTAACCCATCATTAGGAACTGGGAATTTTTGAAGGCTTTTGTAACCATCAGTAGGAACTGGGAACTTTTAAAGACTTTTATGACCATAAGTAGGAACTGATTAGTTTTAAGGGCTTTTTAACTCTATACAGGAACAGGGAATTTTTAAGACTTTTGTGACCATCAGTAGGAACTGGAATTTTTAAAGGCTTTTGTAACCATCGGTAAGAACTGGGAATTTTTTAAAGACTTTGTAACCATCAGTAGGAACTGAGAATTTTTAAATGCTTTTGTGACCATCAGTAGGAACTAAGAATTTTAAAGACTTTGTGTCCATCAGTAGGAACTGGAATTTTTCAAAAACTTTTGTAACCATCATTAGGAACTGGAATTTTTAAAGACTTTTGTGACCATCAGTAGGACTGGAATTTTTTAAAGGCTTTTGCAACCATCAGTAGGAACTGGAATTTTTAAAGACTTTTGTGACCATAAGTAGGAACTGGTTATTTTTCAAGGGCTTTTTTAACTATCAGTAGGAACTGGGAATTTTTAAGACTTTGTGACCATCAGTAGGAACTGGAATTTTTAAAGGTTTTGTAACCATCAGTAGGAACTGGGAATTTTGAAAGATTTGTGACCATCAGTAGGAACTAGGAATTTTTAAAGACTTTTGTGACCATCAGTAGGAACTGGAATTTTTTAAAGGCTTTTGTAACCATCAGTAGGACTGAATTTTTGAAAGCCTTTTGTGACCATCAGTAGGAACTGGAAATTTTGAAAGACTTTTGTGACCATCAGTAGGAACTAAGAATTTTTAAAGGCTTTTGTAACATCAGTAGGAACTGGGAATTTTGAAGACTTTTGTGACCATCAGTAGGAACTGGAATTTTGAAAGACTTTTGTGACCATCAGTAGGAACTAAGAATTTTTTGAAGGCTTTTGTAACCATCAGTAGGAACTGGAAATTTTTAAAGACTTTTGTGACCATAAGTAGGAACTGGTTATTTTTCAAGGGCTTTTTTAACTATCAGTAGGAACTGGGAATTTTTTAAGACTTTTGTGACCATCAGTAGGAACTGGAATTTTTAAAGGTTTTGTAACCATCAGTAGGAACTGGGAATTTTGAAAGATTTGTGACCATCAGTAGGAACTAGGAATTTTTAAAGACTTTTGTGACCATCAGTAGGAACTGGAATTTTTTAAAGGCTTTTGTAACCATCAGTAGGACTGAAAATTTTTGAAAGCTTTTGTGACCATCAGTAGGAACTGGAAATTTTGAAAGACTTTTGTGACCATCAGTAGGAACTAAGAATTTTTGAAAGGCTTTTGTAACCATCAGTAGGAACTGGGAATTTTGATAGACTTTTGTGACCATCAGTAGGAACTGGGAATTTTTAAAGACTTTTGTGACCATCAGTAGGAAATAGAAATTTTTAAAGACTTTTGTGACCATCAGTAGCAAATGCAAATTTTTAAAAGAATTTTGACCATCATTAGGAACGGGAATTTTGAAAGACTTTTGTGACCATCAGTAGGAACTGAGAATTTTGAAAGACTTTTGTGACCATCAGTAGGAACTAGGAATTTTTGAAAGGCTTTTGTAACCATCAGTAGGAACTGCAAATTTTTAAAAACTTTTATGACCATCAGTAGGAACTGGTTATTTTTGAAGGGCTTTTGTAACTATCAGTAGGAACTGGGAATTTTTTAAGACTTTTGTGGCCATCAGTACGATTTGGGAATTTTTGAAGGGCTTTGGTAAACATCAGTAGAACTGGGAATTTTTGAAAGTTTTTGTAACCATCAGTAAGAATTGGGAATTTTAAAAGACTTGTGTGACCATCAGTAGGAACTGGAATTTTTTAAAGGTTTTTGTAACCATCAGTAGGAACTGGGAATTTTTAAAGACTTAAGAGGCCATCAGTAGGAACTGAGAATTTTTGAAAGGCTTTTGTGTCCATCAGTAGGAACTGCAGTATTTTTAAAGGCAGTTGTAACCATCAGTAGGAACTGGTAATTTTTAAAGACTTTTGTGACCATCAGTAGGACTGGAATTTTTGAAGGGCTTTTGTGTCCGTCAGTAGGAACTGGAATTTTTCAAAGACTTTTGTACCATCAGTAGGAACTGGGAATTTTTAAAGGCTTTTGTGACCATCAGTAGGACTGAAATTTTTTAAAGGGTTTTGCAACCATCAGTAGGAACTAGAAATTTTTAAAGACTTTTGTGACCATCAGTAGGAACTGGTTATTTTGAAGGGTTTTTTAACTATCAGTAGGAACTGGGAATTTTTTAAGACTTTTGTAACCACCAGTAGGAACTGGGAATTTTGAAAGACTTTTGTAATCATCAGTAGGAACTGGGAATTTTTAAATACTTTTGTAACCATCAGTAGGAACTGGGAATTTTGAAAGACTTTTGTAACCACCAGTAGGAACTGGGAATTTTTTAAGACTTTTGTAACCATCAGTAGAACTGGAAATTTTTAAGACTTTTGTAACCATCAGTAGGAACTGGGAATTTTTTTAAGACTTGTAACCATCAGTGGAAACTGGAAATTTCTTAAGACTTTTCTAACATCAGTAGGAACTGGGAATTTTGAAAGACTTTTGTGACCATCAGTAGGAACTGGGAATTTTTAAATACTTTTATGACCATCAGTAGGAACTGGAAATTTTTAAAGACTTTTGTGACCATCAGTAGAAAATGGGAATTTCTAAAAGACTTTTGTGACCATCAGTAGGAACTGGGAATATTTTTAAGACTTTTGTGACCATCAGTAGGAACCGGGAATTTTGAAAGACTTTTGTAACCACTAGTAGGATTTGGGAATTTTGAAAGACTTTTGTGACCATCAGTAGGAACTGGGAAGTTTTGAATGGCTTTTGTAACCATCAGTAGGAACTGCGAATTTTTAAAGACTTTTATGACTATCAGTAGGAACTAGTTATTTTTGAAGGGCTTTTGTAACCATCAGTAGGAACTGGGAATTTTTGAAAGGTATTTGTGACAATCAGTAGGAACTGGGAATTTTTGAAAGGTTATTGTACCATCAGTAGGAATTGGGAATTTTTAAAGCTTTTGTGACCATCATTAGGAACGGGAATTTTGAAAGACTTTTGTAACCATAGTAGGATTTGGGAATTTTGAAAGACTTTTGTGACCATCAGTAGGAACTGGGAATTTTTGAATGGCTTTTGTAACCATCAGTAGGAACTGGAATTTTTAAAGACTTTTGTGACTATCAGTAGGAACTAGTTATTTTTGAAGGGCTTTTGTAACCATCAGTAGGAACTGGGAATTTTTGAAAGGTATTTGTGACCATCAGTAGGAAATGAAAATTTTTGAAAGGCTTTTGTGTCCCTCAGTAGGACTGGGAATTTTTTAAGGGGTTTTGTGACCATCAATAGGAACTGGAATTTTTATAGGCTTTGTAACCATTAGTAGGAACTTGGAATTTTTAAAATTTTGGACCATCAGTAGGACTGGAATTTTTTAAAGGCTTTTGTAACCATCAGTAGGAACTGGGAATTTTAATGACTTTTGTGACCACCAGTAGGAAATGAGAATTTTTCGAAGGCTTTTGTGTCTATCAGTAGGAACTGGAATTTTTGAAAGCTTTGTAACCATCAGTAGGAACTGGGAATTTTTAAAGGCTTTTGTAACCTCAGTAGGAACTGGGAACTTTTAAAGACTTCTGTGACCATCAGTAGGAACTGGGCTTTTTTAACTGTCAATAGGAACAGGGAATTTTTAAGACTTTTGTGACCATCAGTAGGAACTGGAATTTTTAAAGGCTTTTGTAACCATCAGTAGGAACTGGGAATTTTTTTAAAGACTTTCCTGACCATCAGTAGGAACGAAAATTTTGTAAATGCTTTTGTGACCATCAGTAGGAACTAGGAATTTCTGAAGACTTTTTGACCATCAGTAGGAACTAGAATTTTTTAAAGGTTTTTGTAATCATCAGTAGGAACTGGGAATTTTTAAAGACTTTGTGACCATCAGTAGGACTGGAATTTTTGAAAGGCTTTTGTGTCCATCAGTAGGAACTGGAAATTTTTAAAGATTTTTGTGATCATATGTAGGAACTGGTTATTTTTGAAGGGCTTTTTTAACTATCAGTAGGAACTGGGAATTTTTTAAGACTTTTGTGACCATCAGTAGGAAATGAAAATTTTTAAAGAATTGTGACCATCAGTAGAAAATGGGAATTTTGAGAGACTTTTGTGACCATCAGTAGAATGCGAATTTTTTAAAGACTTTTGTGACCATCAGTAGAACGGGAATTTTGAAAGACTTTGTAACCATCAGTAGGAATTGGGAATTTTGAAAGACTTTTGTGACCATCAGTAGGAATTGGGAATTTTTGAAAGGCTTTTGTAACCATCAGTAGGAACTGTGAATTTTTAAAAACTTTTATGACCATCAGTAGGAACTGGTTATTTTTGAAGGGCTTTTGTAACCTATCAGTAGGAACTGGGAATTTTTTAAGACTTTTGTGCCATCAGTAGGATTTGGGAATTTTTGAAGGGCTTTGGTAAACATCAGTAGAACTGGGAATTTTTGTAAGCATTTGTGACCATCATTAGGAACTGGGAATTTTTTAAAGGTTTTTGTAACCATCAGTAAACTGGGAATTTTTGAAGACTTGTGTGACCATCAGTAGGAACTGGAATTTTTTAAAGGTTTTTGTAACCACCAGTAGGAACAGGGAATTTTTAAAGACTTCGGAGACCATCAGTAGGAACTGAAAGGCTTTTGTGTCTATCAGTAGAAACTGGATTTTTAAAGGTTTTTGTAACCATCAGTAGGAACTGGAATTTTTAAAGATTTTTGTGACAATCAGTAGGACTGGAATTTTTGAAAGATTTTTGTGTCCATCAGTAGGAACTGGAATTTTTCAAAGGCTTTTGTAACCATCAGTAGGAACTGGGAATTTTTAAAGACTTTTGTGACCATCAGTAGGACTAGAATTTTTTAAAGGCATTTGTAACCATCAGTAGGAACTGGAAATTTTTAAAGACTTTTGTGACCATAAGTAGGAACTGGTTATTTTTTAAGGGCTTTTTTAACTATCAGTAGAACTGTAATTTTTAAGAATTTTGTGACCATCAGTAGGAACTGGAATTTTTAAAGGCTTTTGTAACCATCAGTAGGAACTGGGAATTTTGAAAGATTTCCGTGACCATCAGTAGGAACTGAGAGTTTTTGAAATGCTTTTGTGACCATCAGTGGGAACTAGACATTTTTAAAGACTCTTGTGACCATCAGAAGGAACTGGAATTTTTAAAGGCTTTTGTAACCATCAGTAAGAACTGAGAATTTTTGAAAGCCTTTTCTAACCATCAGTAGGAACTGGAAATTTCGAAAGACTTTTGTGACCATCAGTAGGAACTAAGAATTTTTGAAAGCTTTTGTAACCATCAGTAGGAACTGGGAATTTTGAAAGACTTTTGTGACCATCAGTAGGAACTGGGAATCTTTAAAGACTTTTGTGACCATCTGTAGGAACTGGAAATTTTTAAAGACTTTTGTGACCATCAGTAGAAAAGGGGAATTTCTAAAAGACTTTTGTAACCATCAGTAGGAACTGGGAATTTTTTAAAGTCTTTTGTGACCATCATTAGGAACCAGGAATTTTGAAAGACTTTTGTAACTATCAGTAGGAACTGGGAATAATTTAAGACTTTTGTGGCCACCAGTAGGATTTGGGAATTTTTGAAGGGCTTTTGTAACCATCAGTAGGAACTGGGAATTTTTGAAATGCATTTGTGACCATCAGTAGGAACTGGAATTTTTGAAAGGTTTTTGTAACCATTGGTAAGAATTGGGAATTTTTAAAGCCTTTTGTGACCATCAGTAGGAAATGAGAATTTTTGAAAGGCTTTTGTGTCCTTCAGTAGGAGCTGGGAATTTTTAAAGACTTTTGTGACCATCAATAGGAACTGGAATTCCTTAAAGGCTTTGTAACCATCAGTAGGAGCTGGGAATTTTTAAAGACTTTTGTGACCATCAGTAGGACTGGAATTTTTTAAAGGCTTTTGTAGCCATCAATAGAAACCGGGAATTTTTAAAGACTTTTGTGAACATCAGTAGGACTGGAATGTTTTAAGACTTTTGTAACCATCAGTAGGAACTGAGATTTTTTGAAAGGCTTTTGTGTTTATCAGTAGGAACTGGAATGTTTTAAAGTCGTTTGTAACCATCAGTAGGAACTGGAAATTTTTAAAGACTTTTTTGACCATCAGTAGGACTGGAATTTTTGAAGGCTTTTGTGTCTATCAGCAGGAACTGGAATTTTTAAAGGCTTTTGTAATCATCATTAGGAACTGTGAATTTTTAAAGACTTTTGTGACCATCAATAGGAATGGAATTTTTAAAGGCTTTTGTAACCATCAGTAGGAACAGGGAATTTTTTAAGACTTTTGTGACCATCAGTAGGACTGGAATTTTTTAAAGATTTTTGTGTCCATCAGTAGGAACTGGAATTGTTCAAAGGCTTTTGTAACCATCAGTAGGAACTGGGAATTTTTAAAGACTTTTGTGACCATCAGTAGGACTGGAATTTTTAAAGGCTTTTGTAACCATCAGTAGGAACTGGAAATTTTTAACGACTTTTGTGACCATAAGTAGGAACTGGTTATTTTTTAAGGGATTTTTTAACTATCAGTAGGAACAGGGAATTTTTGAAGACTTTTGTCACCATCAGTAGAAACTGGAATTTTTAAAGGCTTTTGTAACCATCAGTAGGAACTGCGAATTTTTAAAGACTTATATGACCATCAGTAGGAACTGGTTATTTTTGAAGGGCTTTTGTAACTATCAGTAGGAACTGGGAATATTTTAAGACTTTTGTGGCCACCAGTAGGATTTGGGAATTTTTGAAGGGCTTTTGTAACCATCAGTAGGAACTGGGAATTTTTAAAGCCTTTTGTGACCATCATTAGGAACTGAGAATTTTTGAAAGGCTTTTGTGTTCCTCAGTAGGAGCTGGGAATTTTTAAAGACTTTTGTGACCATCAGTAGGGACTGGGAATTTTTTAAGGGGTATTTTGACCATCAATAGGAACTGGAATTTTTTATAGGCTTCTGTAACCATTAGTAGTAACTTGGAATTTTTAAAGACTTTTGTGACCATCAGTAGGACGAATTTTTTAAAGGCTTTTGTAACCATCAGTAAGAACTGGAAATTTATAATGACTTCTGTGACCACCAGTAGGGAATGAGAATTTTTCAAATGCTTTTGTGTCCATCAGTAGGAACTTTTTTTTTTTAAGCGTTTGTAACCATCAGTAGGAACTGGGAATTTTTAAAGACTTTTGTGACCATTAGTAGGACTTGAATTTTTGAAAGATTTTTGTGTCCATCAGTAGGAACTGGAATTTTTCAAAGTCTTTTGTAACCATCAGTAGGAACTGGGAATTTTTAAAGACTTTTGTGACCATCAGTAGGACTAGAATTTTTAAAGGCTTTTTAGCCCTCAGTAGGAACTGGAATTTTTAAAGACTTTTGTGACCATAAGTAGGAACTAGTTATTTTTCAAGGGCTTTTTTAACTATCAGTAGGAACAGGGAATTTTTTAAGATTTTTGTGACCATCAGTAGGAACTGGAATTTTTAAAGGCTTTTGTAACCATCAGTAGGAACTGGGAATTTTGAAAGATTTTGTGACCATCAGTAGGAACTGAGAATTTTTGAAATGCTTTTGGACCATCAGTAGGAACTAAGAATTTTTAAAGGTTTTTTGTAACCATCAGTAGAACTGAGAATTTTTGAAAGCCTTTTGTAACCATCAGTAGGAACTGGAAATTTCGAAAGACTTTTGTGACCATCAGTAGGAACTAAGAATTTTTAAAGCTTTTGTAACCATCAGTAGGAACTGGAATTTTGAAAGACTTTTGTGACCATCAGTAGGAACTGGAATTTTTAAAAACTTTTGTGACCATCAGTAGGAACTGGAAATTTTTAAAGACTTTTGTGACCATCAGTAAAATAGGAATTTCTAAAAGTCTTTTGTGATCATCAGTAGGAACTGGGAATTTTGAAAGATTTTTGTGCCCATCAGTAGGAACTAGGAATTTTTGAAAGGCTTTTGTAACCATCAGTAGGAACTGGAATTTTTAAAGACTTTTATGACCATCAGTAGGAACTGGTTATTTTTGAAGGGCTTTTGTAACCATCAGTAGGAACTGGGAATATTTTAAGACTTTTGTGCCATCAGTAGGAACGAGAATTTTTGAAGGGCTTTTGTAACCATAAGTAGGAACTGGGAATTTTTGAAAGCACTTTTAGTGACCATCAGTAGGAACTGGAAATTTTGTAAAGGTTTTTGTAACCATTAGTAAGAATTGGGAATTTTTAAAGCCTTTTGTGACCATCAGTAGAAACTGAGAATTTTTGAAAGGCTTTTGTGTCCTCAGTAGGAGCTGGGAATTTTTAAAGACTTTTGTGACCATCAGTAGGAACTGGGAATTTTTTAAGGGGTATTGCGACCATCAATAGGAACTGGAATTTTTTATAGGTTTCTGTAACCATTAGTAGTAACTGGGAATTTTTAAAGACTTTTGTAACCATCAGTAGGACGAATTTTTTTTAAAGGCTTTTGTAACCATCAGTAGGAACTGGGAATTTTTAATGACTTTTGTGACCAACAGTAGGGAATGAGAATTTTTCAAATGCTTTTGTGTCCATCAGTAGGAACTTTTTTATTTTTTTTTTTTTTTTTAAAAGCGTTTGTAACCATCAGTAGGAACTGGGAATTTTTGAAGACTTTTGTGACCATTAGTAGGACTTAAATTTTTGAAAGGCTTTTGTGTCCATCAATTGGAACTGGAATTCCTTAAAGACTTTTGTGACCATCAGTAGGACTGGAATTTTGAAAGATTTTTGTGTCCATCAGTAGGAACTGGAATTTTTCAAAGGCTTTTGTAACCATCAGTAGGAACTGGGAATTTTTAAAGACTTTTGTGACCATCAGTAGGACTGGAATTTTTAAAGGGTTTTGTAACCATCAGTAGGAACTGGAAATTTTTAAAGACTTTTGTGACCAGAAGTAGGAACTGGTTATTTTTCAGGGCTTTTTGTAACCATTGGTAGGAACAAGGAATTTTTGAAGACTTTTGTGACCATCAGTAGGAACTGGAATTTTTAAAGGCTTTTGTAACCATCAGTAGGAACTGGGAATTTTAAAGATTTCCATGACCATCAGTAGGAACTGAGAATTTTTGAAATGCTTTTGTGACCATCAGTGGGAACTAGGAATTTTTAAAGACTTTTGTGACCATCAGTAGGAACTGGAATTTTTTAAAGGCTTTTGTAACCATCAGTAGGAACTGAGAATTTTTGAAAGCCTTTTGTAACCATCAGTAGGAACTGGAATTTTTCGAAAGACTTTTGTGACCATCAGTAGGAACTAAGAATTTTTGAAAGCTTCTGTAACCATCAGTAGGAACTGGGAATTTTGAAAGACTTTTGTGACCATCAGTAGGAACTGGGAATTTTTAAAGACTTTTGTGACCATCAGTAGGACGATTTTTTTAATGGCTTTTGTAACCATCAGTAGGAACTGGGAATTTTCAATGACTTTTGTGACCACCAGTAGGGAATGAGAATTTTTCAAATGCTTTTGTGTTCATTAGTAGGAACTTTTTTTTTCTTTTTAAGAGTTTGTAACCATCACTAGGAACTGGGAATTTTTAAAGACTTTTGTGACCATTAGTAGGACTTGAATTTTTAAAAGGCTTTTGTGTCCATCAATAGGAACTGGAATTCCTTAAAGGCTTTTGTAACCATCAGTAGGAGCTGGGAATTTTTAAAGACTTTTGTGATCACCAGTAGGACTGGAATTTTTTAAAGGCTTTTGTAGCCATCGGTTGAAACCGGGAATTTTTAAAGACTTTTGTGAACATCAGTAGGACTGGAATTTTTTAAGACTTTTGTAACCATCAGTAGGAACTGAGATTTTTTAAGAGGCTTTTGTGTTCATCAGTAGGAACTGGAATTTTTTAAAGTCGTTTGTAACCATCAGTTTGAACTGGGAATTTCTAAAGACTTTTTTGACCATCAGTAGGACTGGAATTTTTGAAAGTCTTTTGTGTCTATCAGCAGGAACTGGAATTTTTTAAAGGCTTTTGTAACCATCATTAGGAACTATAAATTTTTAAAGACTTTTGTGACCATCAGTAGGAATGGAATTTTTAAAGGCTTTTGTAATAATCAGTAGGAACAGGGAATTTTTTAATACTTTTGTGACCATCAGTAGGAACAGGAATTTTTAAAGGCTTTTGTAACCATCAGTTGGAAGTGGGAATTTTGAAAGACTTTTGAGACCATCAGTAAGAACTGAGAATTTTTGAAATACTTTTGTGACCATCATTAGGAACTAGGAATTTTTAAAGACTTGTGACCATCAGTGGGAACTGGAATTTTTTAAAGGTTTTTGTAACCATCAGTAGGAACTGGGAATTTTTAAAGACTTTGGAGACCATCGGTATGAAATGAGAATTTTTGAAAGGCTTTTGTGTCCATCAGTATGAACTGGAGTATTTTTAAAGGCATTTATAACCATCAGTAGGAACTGGGAATTTTTAAAGACTTTTGTGTCCATCAGTAGGACTGCAATTTTCTATATGCTTTTGTGTCCATCAGTAGGAACTGGAATTTTTTGAAGGATTTTGCAACCATCATTAGGAACAGGGAATTTTTAAAGACTTTTGTGACTATCAGTAGGAATGGAATTTTCTAAAGGCTTTTGCAACCATCAAAAGGAACTGGAAATTTTTAAAGACTTTTGTGACCATAAGTAGGAACTGATTATTTTTGAAGGGCTTCTTTAACTATCAGTAGGAACTGGGAATTTTAAAGACTTTTTTTTACCATCAGTAGGAACTGGAATTTTTAAAGACTTTTGTAACCATCAGTAGGAACTGGGAATTTTGAAAGATTTTTGTGACCATCAGTAGGAACTAGGAATTTTTAAAAACTTTTGTGACCATCAGTAGGAACTGGAATTTTTAACAGGCTATTGTAACCATCACTAAGAACTGAGAATTTTTGAAATGTTTTTGTGACCATCAGTAGGAACTGGAATTTTTCAAAGGCTTTTGTAACCATCGGTAGGAGCTGAGAATTTTTGAAAGTTTTTTGATACCATCAGTAGGAACTGCAAATTTTGAAAGACTTTTGTGACCACCAGTAGGAACTGAGAATTTTTAAAAGTCTTTTGTAACCATCAGTAGGAACTGCGAATTTTGAAGACGTTTGTGACCATCAGTAGGAACTGGAAATTTTTAAGTCTTTTGTAACCATCAGGAGAAACTGCGAATTTTGAAGACGTTTGTGACCATCAGTAGGAACTCGGATTTTTGAAAGGCTTTTGTGTCCACCAGTAAGAACTAGGAATTTTGTAAGATTTTATGACCATCAGTAGGAAATGGGAATTTTTGAAAGGCTTTTGTGTCCACTAGAAAGAACTGGGAATTTTGAAAGACTTTTGTGACCATCAGTAAGAACTGGGAATTTTGAAAGACTTTTGTGACCATCAGTAGCAACTGAGAATTTTTGACAAGCTTTTGTGACCATCAGTAGGAACTGAGAATTTTCGAAAGACTTTTGTGACCATCAGTAGGAACCTGGAATTTTGAAAGATTTTTGTGACCATCAGTAGGAACAGGGAATTTTGAAAGACTTTTGTGACCATCAGTAGGAACTGAGAATTTTCGAAAGACTTTTGTGACCATCAGTAGGAACTTGGAATTTTGAAAGATTTTTATGACCATCAGTAGGAACTGTGAATTTTGAAAGACTTTTGTGACCATCAGTAGGAACAGAGAATTTTTAGAGACTTTTGTGACCATCAATAGGAACTAGGAATTTCTGAAAGACTTATGTAACCATCAGTAGGAACTGGGAATTTTTAAAGACTTTTGTGACCATCAGTAGGAACAGAGAATTTTTAGAGACTTTTGTGACCATTAGTAGGAACTGGGAATTTTTGAAGGGCTTTTGTAACTATTGATAGGAACTGGGAATTTTGATAGACTTTTATGACCATCAGAAGGAAATGGGAATTTTGAAGGGATTTTGTGTCCACCAGTAAGAACTGGGAATTTTGAAAGATTAAGTGACCATCAGTAGGAACTGTGAATTTTGAAAGACTTTTGTGACCATCAGTAGGAACAGAGAATTTTTAGAGACTTTTGTGACCATCAATAGGAACTAGGAATTTCTGAAAGACTTATGTAACCATCAGTAGGAACTGGGAATTTTTAAAGACTTTTGTGACCATCAGTAGGAACAGAGAATTTTTAGAGACTTTTGTGACCATTAGTAGGAACTGGGAATTTTTGAAGGGCTTTTGTAACTATTGATATGAACTGGGAATTTTGATAGACTTTTATGACCATCAGAAGGAAATGGGAATTTTGAAGGGATTTTGTGTCCACCAGTAAGAACTGGGAATTTTGAAAGATTAAGTGACCATCAGTAGGAACTGTGAATTTTGAAAGACTTTTGTGACCATCAGGAGGAACAGAGAATTTTTAGAGACTTTTGTGACCATCAGTAGGAACTAGGAATTTCTGAAAGACTTATGTAACCATCAGTAGGAACTGGGAATTTTTAAAGACTTTTGTGACCATCAGTAGGAACAGAGAATTTTTAGAGACTTTTGTGATCATTAGTAGGAACTGGGAATTTTTGAAGGGCTTTTGTAACTATTGATAGGAACTGGGAATTTTGATAGACTTTTATGACCATCAGAAGGAAATGGGAATTTTGAAGGGATTTTGTGTCCACCAGTAAGAACTGGGGATTTTGAAAGACTTTTGTGACTATCAGTAGTAACTGAGAATTTTGGACAGGCTTTTGTGACTATCAGTAGGAAATAGGAATTTTTGAAGGGATTTTGTAACAATCAGTAGGAACTAGGAATTTCTGAAAGGCTTTTGTAATCATCAGTAGGAACCGGGAATTCTTAAAGACTTATGTGACCATCAGTAGGAACTGAGAATTTTTGAAAGGCTTTTGTGACCATCAAGCACATGACTGTGCCGTGAGCCAGTAAAGGTTAGACAGGCGATGTCCGTGTTATCAGATCTCTTCTATAATTATGTTAATATTCTAATAAAAGTCAGATGGTGTTGGGATATTTCAGTATCGTTCAAAATATAGCCTACAATGCCGATGGTTGTGCAAAATACCAGTGATTCTAACGAGAAGAGTTTTATTTCTTTTCCAATTCCAAATTTTAGGTTCGTGTTCAGTTGGCATTCAGAACTTGGATTACATAAGAAGAGCAATCAGAGATTTATGACCTGCGCCAAAGGTTAATGGCGTCGTCCATGTCCTAAGATCTATCTGTGGTGAAAATTTCGTCAAAATTCGTCCACTTTTTTACGTTATCTTTAGAATGCAAATCCGCATCTAAAATCGGGACCCAGATCCGAATCATCTCCAAAATTTATTGGGGTCATCGATGACTTAAGGTGTAGCCTATCTGTGGCAAAATTGTAGTCAAAATCTGTCAATTTGTTTTTAGGTTATCTTTAAAATTGTGAAAAATGCAAATCCGGATCATCTCCAAAATTTAATCTGTATTGAAAATTTCGTCGAAAACCGTTGAGTAGGTTTGATTTACGTTTTATTTGAAAATACCTGCTACTAATAGTCTGCATTTTAAAATTCCAATGGAAATTACGTGTGGTCTAATTAAATATATTTTCCTTTATCCTCCAAATGA
Source organism: Palaemon carinicauda (assembly GCF_036898095.1). Lineage (NCBI taxonomy): Eukaryota > Metazoa > Arthropoda > Malacostraca > Decapoda > Palaemonidae > Palaemon > Palaemon carinicauda. Next base: position 116,259,119 of record NC_090727.1, on the reverse strand, counting down.
TAGTAATTTATAATGACATTTTCAGTTCGTATCCATATTTCTAAACCTTTCTCTGAAAATGTTAGTAATCATTATTGAATGTACCTGACTTCCATAATACCTAAATCTCATGTAGATGTTAACACGTTGGTTTTCTCCCTTAAGCTATTTTGAAATCCTTTTGCAATTCAAGTTCAACAAAGTCGATTTAAGAGCGAAAGGAATAAACGCAGCTGCGTTCGTCTTGTTTATTGTAATCTTTGATTATTTATCGTTTTTCATATGAATTTAGCGTTCTACGCTGTAGGCCTACATGTTAATTTGTTATTAGTGTTTAGATTTAGCAAGTTCAGCTGAAACTGGGTCACAAAGATCTTTCCTTTCTCTTCCTTGTCATTCCAGGCCCTACACTGACACCCTCAATTCGTTGCAAGGTTTATTCCTCTTCATTTGTTTTCTGTTAAACAGAAATAAACGGAAGCATTTGGAGAAGAAATTCCCTAGGCTATTCCAGTGGATTAGGAAATTCAACCCACTTCCAGCTTATATGAAGTGGCTGCAAAATATTGTAAACCCTACATTATATTATCTTACTTCAAGTATCAGCGTTCAGTTTTTGAACTCAACGGCAATTGGAACACTCACCACTTCGATACAGTCACTCATCCCTTCATCGGCCCCTTTCAAATTGAGTTCTTCTTCTTCTTCTTCCGAGGCCCAAAGTTATGCATCCCTTGACAACCCTGATGAAGGGATTGTTGTCCTTTCACAATCATCTCTTCGGGGAACAGACAATGTTCAGGACCCTGGGAACCATCCCTTCAAAATTCCAAAAGTTCGGAGGTCACTCCAGATCCGTCTTGCTGACAGATAATCCACAAGATGAAGAAGACAAAGACGAATATAACGGATTTTCCTTCGACTTCAAATATGTTTCAAAGTAAATCGCAGGCTTTAGTTGAAATGACAGTTTTCTTAGTGAACCCCAGTTCCGTGTATTACTTGAAACTTGTAACAAGATGTGTCAGGAACATTTTCAAGGAAAGAAAATATAAAGTACAAATTTGTTTTAGATATTATAAAGTCTGTGTTATTAGAAGTGCCAATTAATGTATTCTCTTTCCTTAAATTATTATATGTACAACGCCTTTTCTTGTGTAGCTAGAGTGAAAATAAGAGAATAGATACGAATTTTTCAGCCAGTATTTTGTCTTCAACATTGGTCGGACAAGAAAGAATGCATTATGATGTACTAATACATTGCTGGAATGTATCACCAGGAAAGTGTACATTACTTTTCAAGTGCCTCATTTGGCACTAAAGTGACAGAGTATTATATTCCATTTCTTGGCGTGTGGATTTTCTGCCAGTAAATCAATATGTGTCTTATCTGGTATTTCCATCTTCCATGAAATCTCAGACTCTTTTCATATCACGATAGAATCCAACGCTTAACTGAAAAAGATATCTCGTTCATTTGATAACTATTACAATGCTATTTGTATCCTTGGCAAGGAAATGCTTAGCAGATATTATTTATTGCCATTATTTTACAATTTTTTTTTGCTCATCACATCATGTGAACTATGATCAGTGTTTGTATCAAATTATTTTGCTATTCAATATATACTGAAAAGTAAAGTGGAGTTAATATCATGTGAGAATCAATACACTGAGATTATCAAAAGTTTACATATGTATATCATCATTTCTAATTTATTACCTAAAGCTAACATGTCAGATAAGAGTTATTTATTTACGCTTTTCTTGCCGACAAACAAGGAAACTTTGTACGTTTTCAAAATGTTTTATATGTTGAGAATATTTTGTAAACATGAATACAAATCAATTTGTTTTCTTGTTTTTTAAACTTTTTCTGACTCCTCTCACCATAAACAAATTCTGAAGCTTAATTCTTCGAATGTGAATAATAACTGTAACTGTACTTATTTAGAAGCCTCAGTACAACGTTAGTCGGTCTACCCACAGGAAGCTTCCAGACATGCCTTTCTGGAGATCAAATTATGTGAAAAGTCTACCCACAGGAAGCCTTTAGATCCACATAAGCCTTTTCTAGATCAAATTTTATGAGAAAACCTAACACATAACTAAAACATCGGCATTGCCTTAAGACAAATGTTCCTATCAATACACTCGTGGTGGAATGTAATAGATTTTAAGCAGACTATCTTTAATGATTTCCTTGTAACAGACGACAAAAGGTGTCCAGCAATTAACTTTCGTTGCTGGAACCTGGAAATTGAAAACGTTTTGTTATATTGTAAATATAAACATTTATGAAAACCCTTTAGCTTTTGGTGAAAATGGTTATGATAGCTTCAGGGGAAATCAAGATAAAGTTAAATGTGTTCGTCGTTCACACAAACGAGGCCATGAAAAATATATTATTATTATTATTATTATTATTATTATTATTATTATTACTTGCTAAGCTACAGCTCTAGTTGGAAAAGCAGGGTGCTATAAGTCCAGGGGCTCCAACCGGGAAAATAGCCCAGTGAGAAAAGAAAACAAGGAAGTAAGAGAAAGGATTAACAATTAGAATAAAATATAAGAACAGCAGCAACACCAAAAAATACTCCATTATATATAAACTATAAAAACTTTAACAAAATATGAGGAAGAGAAATAAAATAAAATAGTGTGCCCGAGTGTACCCACAAGCAAGAGAACTCTAACCGAAGACTGTGGAAGACCATGGTACAGAGGCTATGGCACTACCCAAGAACAGAGAACAATTGTTTGACTTTGGAGTGTCCTTCTCCTAGAAGAGCTGCCTGCCCTAGCTGAAGAGTCTCTTCTACCCTTACCAAGAGAAAAGTGGCCACTGAACAATTACATTGCAGTAGTTAACCCTTAATATAAGACTTTGCATCATGCAACCAAGCAAAGCCTCACCAATGCGTATGCACTAGATTATGAATAAAAACAATAAGGGCCGATTCACATTTATCGGTCCGGTCGCGCTCCGCTCTCGTTCCAATCACGGTCCGATCAAATATTGTTACATGATTTTAAATGGAAGCATGCATACTAGCGCTCCGGTCCGCTCTCGCTCCAGTCTTGTATGTAAAATATCAGGTTAATGTTCATTACGTACACACATTTCCTAGTATTACTGAACAATATTCCTATACATTTATGCTTTTTCCTTATATTTATAATTTTGCTAAGACACTGATCGGACCGAAGCCGAGAGCGAACCGAGACTGGAGCTTGACCGGACCGATAATATGAATCAACCATAAGAGGGCCAATAGATTATAATAAAGTTAAACTTCATATCAGGAAAACTTCAAGACAAATAGGATCACAAACCTTGACAGAAAGTGAATAGAATAGATCAAGGAACCAATAATTTCGGAGATGAAACTAATAATCAAGAATATAAATAGATACAAATAAGTTAGTGAAAAGAAAAGCAACCCCCTTCTGGTTCAGTCCTGATATGAATTTCTTTTTCATACGATTGTCAAGTATTGTCATCCTCAAACCGTATATGTGATTTATTGTTATTATCTCAATTTCTGCTTTGTTATGATCCAGGAAGAATTTTGGAATTCATATTCAATTCCACCATTTCATGATAGAGTTCAACAGCCAGCATATTTGGGG
>NC_090727.1:116150504-116253004 GCF_036898095.1 Palaemon carinicauda | reverse complement strand
GAGGGCTGATGATCAATCTTCGTATCTTTTTGGGCGTCGGAGGGTTCCTCTTGTTTTTGAACGGAGGGGCGCGCTGGTGGTCGGCGTAAGGATCTCTTCCTCTTGTCGTCGTTTGATGATTTTTCTTTCGTTGGGCTCCTTGTTTCAAGGTGGAACTCTGGATCTGCCAGGTCTGGCGGAGGCGGTGTCGCTTCCTTCGAGAAACGCTGGTTTCACGCGGTCTATTGAGACCCAGTCCTCTTGGCCATGGACGTCGAGAAGGAAGGCTTTCGTTGTCTTTTTAATTACCCGGTAGGGACCTCGATAAGGTCTAGTTAGTGGTTGTCGATGAGCGTCGACACAGACGAAAACGTACCCGCAGTCATCCAGGCTTTTTGGCTTGAAGTGCTTGGTTCTGTCCTGGTAAGTTTTGAGGCACAGCCTGAACTTCCTGGCGATGTCCCTTAGGTGATCCAGCTGCGTGTCGTCGGTTGATGAGGGAAAGAATTCGCCAGGAACTGCGAGCGCCTCCCCGTAAACCTTTTCGGCGGGCGAAGGTTCGCCGTCTGCGCGAGGGGCGGTGCGAAGACCGAGGAGTACCCAAGGAAGTCGTGATTTCCAGTCCCCGTCGGTGCAGCTCGCCATCAGGGACGCCTTGAGGGCGCGGCGAGTTCTTTCGACCATGCCGTTTGCCACGGGGTTGTATGCCGTGGTGCTGTGGAGCGTCGTCCCCATCAGGTTCGCCAAAGCGAGCCATATTTCTGAGAGGAAAGCGGGGCCTCTGTCTGTCGTGATGTCGTCAGGAACGCCAAACCTGCTCACCCAGCTTGACAGGAGGGCTTTGGCGCATGCTTGAGTCGTAGCTTCGGTCATCGGTGATGCCTCCAACCACCTCGTGGAGCGATCGATGATCGTATGCAGGTAGCGAGCAGATCCAGAAGGGGGCAATGGTCCCACGACGTCGATGTGTATATGACCGAAACGTCTTTTTGGCTGGGGAAAATCGCCTACCCCCGATTCGGTGTGACGGCTGACCTTGCTTGACTGGCAGTTGATGCATGACTTCGCCCATTCCTGGGCGTCCTTTTTTATCCCTGGCCAGACGAACTTTTCAGACAGAAGGCGAGCGGTGGTGCGTCCTGAGGGGTGTGAAAGTCCATGGATGATATTGAATATTTTCCTTCTGCAGGAGGCTGGTATCCAGGGATGTGGGCGGCCCGTGCTGGTGTCGCAAAGAATAGTTACTCCTGCTGGTCCGAGGGGAATCGCACTTATCTTGAGCGCGGATGGCCCCGTCAGGTGATCCTGTGCTTCTCGGTCGGTGCGTTGTTCGGTTGCGAGATTGGCGTAGTCGATTCCCAGGTGGATTGCGTCAATTTCAATCCTTGAAAGGGCGTCCGCGACTGGGTTTTTCTTTCCTGGGACGTAACGTATGGTGCACCCGAATTCGGCGATTGATGCGAGATGACGTTGTTGTCGGGAGGACCATGCGTCCGCCGATTTCGTGAAGGCGTGTACGAGGGGTTGATGGTCCGTCGCGATTGTGAAAGGGGTATCCTCCAAGATGTGCCTGAAGTGGTGGACGGCGAGGTAGACGGCGAGGCGTTCCCTATCGAAGGTGCTGTATCTTGTTTCAGCGGGTTTCAATTTCTTGCTGAAGAATGCCAGCGGTCGAGGAGAACCATCGACGAGTTGCTCCAGCACAGCCCCACAGGCGACGTTGCTGGCGTCGGTCGTTAGTCGCAGGGGTGCGTTGTCGTCGAAATGAGCCAGGGTGGTGGCATTCGCAAGGGCATCCTTCGTCCAAGCGAATGCCTGTTGCTGGGGCAAACCCCACTCGAGTTTTTTTGCTTTTCCTTCCAGGACGTCGTCGAGGGGTGACAGGGTTTGTGCGATGTTGGGGATGAAGCGCCTGTAGTAATTGACCATCCCCAGGAACTCCTGAAGTTGGCGGATGGTCGTAGGTATCGGGAACTTCCTGATGGCGTCGACCTTGGTTGTCATGGGTTTTACCCCGCGCGAGGATACGCGGTGACCAAGTAAATCCACTCCCTCCGCACCGAACGTGCATTTGTCAAAGCGTACGACCAGGCCATTCTCCTGTAGGCGTTTGAGGACGGTGCGGACGTGCCCCCGGTGTTCCTCCTTGGTTTTCGAGAATATCAGGATGTCGTCGACGTAGCAGACGCAGAAAGGTAGGTCACCCAGAATGCTATCCATTAGTCGTTGGAAGGTCGCCCCGGCGTTGCGTAGACCGAAGGTTGAGTATGCGAAGGTGTAGGATCCAAACGGCGTTACAATGGCAGTTTTCGGGATGTCTTCCGGGAATACGGGGACCTGGAAATAAGACTTGAGGAGGTCCATCTTGGTAGAATACTTTGCGCCGTGCAACGCGTTCGTTAGGTCCTGCATGTTGGGCAGCGGGTAATGATCGGGCGTTGTGATGAGGTTGAGGCGCCTGTAGTCGCCGCAAGGTCTCCAGGATCCGTCCGGCTTTTTAAACCATTGTGCAGGGGTGATGCCCAGGGGCTCGATGCTTTCTTACAGATACCCATGCGTTCCATGTCCTCGAAGGCGCGTTTGGCATCCTTCAGTTTCTGGGGCGGGAGGCGGCGGAATTTGGCGTGAGTGGGAGGTCCTGTCGTTGTGATGTAGTGGTAGATACCATGCTTGGACAGGGAACCTGGCGAGTGTCGGAGCTCGGGCTTGAAAACCTCGGGAAATTCTCGTAGGAGGTCGGCGTAGGGGTGCGTCGTTACGGCGGATACGGACATTGTTGCAGGGCCGTGTTCTAGGGCGCGGGACTGGCAGGTTTCCGTGTCGATGAGACGTCTGTTAGCGACATCAACGAGGAGTCCATGGTGGGCGAGGAAATCCGCACCGAGGAGGGGGGGGATTGACGTCAGCGATAGCGAAGGGCCAAGAATACGAACGGCCCATGATAGATATCTTGAGGGTCTTGATCCCATAGCACCGTATGAGAGATCCGTTGGCGGCGATGAGTGAGGGAGCGTTTTTGTTGGGACCACGGTCTAGGTCGGACTTGGAAGGTGGGAACGTTGACTGCATTGCGCCGGTGTTCACCATGAGTCTACGGTTGGAAATGGTATCGAGGATATAGAAACCATTCTTGTTTTGGTTAACTGCGGCTGCAATGGTGGCAGGTGGATGCTCCTGGCGTCATCTTCTAGGGAAACTGCATGGTGCTCTACATTTCTTGGCGTCACTGCCGAACTGTTGGTGGTAGAAGCACCACGCTGGGTTAGTCCTAGGGTTCGGTCGCGTCGGTTGCGGTGGTTTCTTTCTTGATAGAATGTTGATCTCGTCGTCCTCAAGGGCCATTGCCGAGGAGTCAATGGAAGAGCAGCTGTTGAAGGAGGAGAACGGAGGCGGTGTTGACGATGATGCTCCGAGGCGAGATGCTTTGGAGGCCTCGTGGAGCTTCTGAGCCTTCGACAGGAGTTTGTTCATCGGGAGCGTGTCGGCGTCTGTCAATTGGGCCCGTACGTCCTGTGGTAGGCGTCGAAGAAAGATCTCGTGAGATATGCTAATCTCACGTCGTCGGCCGTTGCTGTCTGTTTCGGGGAGCATAAGCAGGCCGGTTAGCTCGTCCCACGCCTCGACAGGAGAGGTGTCACCCATGGGCTTGCCGGCGAGGTCCAGTACATTCTGTGCCCTTGCTGAGACGGAGAGGGAGTAGATACCGATGAGTTTCGTTCTCAGGTCGTCGTATGAAACTTGGCTGGCCTGGGCGTCGAGCCATGGGGAAATCTTGTCGAATACCTCTTCAGGTATGGAGGTGAGAACGATGTCAGCCTTGGCGCAGGAGTCGCTGAGTCTAGCGACGCGGAAGAGTACGTCCGCTCTCAGGAACCAGGAAGCGGTGTTGTGTTGAGAAAAGGGCGGCAGTTTGACTTTGGGCGTGGAGGCGAGGCCGTTGGGTGCGATGGGCGTGTTGCTTCCTGCATCGTGGCCAGACGACGAGTCGGCGAAGAGGTGAGAAGTTGATATGTCGGTTAAGCTCATCCTACTGCCTTACGTTCACCGAAGTGTGGGAGAACCAAAGGCAGGCTCGTGCCTAAGGTAACGGAGTATGGAGAAGGTAGCACGGCCGTAATAAGTCCGTTAATGGCAAAGCCAAAACCGCTGATGCTACTTTCAACTCCGGGGTCACCAGTTGTAAGGACAGTGAGACAAGCGTCACCAAGATCAACTGATACTTTATTCGAATGTGCACGGGAGTATATTACAAGGTGTGGACGGAAAGGTAGGATGGCGCTGGCGCCAAATCAGATTGAAGTGCCCGCCAAAATATATGTGTTTTCTTACACTTACAAATATATGAATTATGAGTTAACAGAAACATGTAATGAAATGATACATATGTCAAAATGTAGCTCTGGTAGAGCGAAATATATATACATGGGAAACCATGTCGATTTTCTGGATGACGAAGGGATCGGTGTCCTTACAGAATATATAAAATTATTGTTTTTAACATTTGTTATTTAAGTATACATTCAATTAGTGAATTGCCAGATCATAAACGGATTTTGAGCGAAGCGAAAAATCTATTTTTGGGTGAGATAGCCATGACGTCCTGATGGAAGGTTCCTTATTGGTAGCTTCCTTGGGTATATTAACTACTAAGATATTCCCAGAGAATTTAACCACAGGTTATCACAGAATTCTAACTTCTGGAGCGAGTATCCTAAAGGTTTCCCTTTAAGACATCGTATATCAACAGGGGACGCATGTATTAACACGCCACATAGCTATCTGCACCCCATATAGAGTTAAAACTTCGATATGGAGGGGCGAAGAATAGCTGGGGAGCCGTTCCACAGCTATACTCGTCCGTGGCTACTTTTGGTACTCGAAACGTAAACAAACGGGCGCCATTGCTAAATGACGTCACGTCCGTCCTCATCCTGATGCCAGCTGCTTGCCAATCACCATGATACAGCAAGACAGGGTGGGGCCTGAAAGGCTGGACTAGAGTAGCAGGGAGGGTCCATCAGGACGTCATGGCTATCTCACCCAAAAATAGATTTTTCGCTTCGCTCAAAATCCGTTTTTTGGGCTCAAGCCATGACGTCCTGATGGAAGAGTACCAGAGAATCAATGTATCGTGGTAGATTTCCCCTTGTAGAGTAAGTGCCAAGGGCTTTGAATAAGGTAAGCATAGCGACCTCGATAGAGGTTCCGTGGGGATGCAACTTCCTGCCCCCCCTGGCAGAGAAGTCCCAACGGTCAATGCCGAAGATCAAAGTGGTCATCGAAGGGCTACCCACCTTGCGGAGAGAACGTGAAGAACTCGGAGACAAGACAGAATGGTCAATATTCATGTAGGAACATTCTCAATAACAGAAAAGTGGTGGTGAGGCACTATATTTCATAGCTAGAGAACGATCTGGTCTCGAAGATATGGCGCAAGTAAGTATTCAATTAGGAATATTACACAGCATAGGTGAGTATATAATATGGATAGAACCTATTATTCTTCATTATTTCAAAAGAAAGGGGATAATGAAACTATGACAACCATGTATTTCATAGTATGAGTAGGAGCGGAGAGAGACGCACAAGTAATAAAATAGAAATTTGATTTCACAATTGCAGGATATAGTAAAAATAAATGCAATAAAGGATGTAAAATTAATTTACAAATAAATTATAATGTACATAGTAATGAAAAGACTTCGCTCTTGAATCTGAAAGAAAATTTCAAATTATTAGAAGGCACAGGTTCCATAGGAATGTCAGTCTTTAATAAGGAAAAAACACATCATTCTCTAGGCATGCGGCACTCATGTGACGACTATGACATTTCACCTTGTAAAGAACAGTCTATGAAAAACACTAAGTGTCCATGAAATCACTACGTATCACACGAGGGTCAACATAGGCACCCGAAGAGTTAAAGTCCCAAGTAACTCACTGTTCTATGCAGAGTTAATTGCAGGTTTCATAACACTACCTGCAGCTACCACGAAATGTTTGACTTCATGCACTTGCTTCGCGTAGTGCTTGAAGAAAACACGCGAAGATTTCCAACCTGTGAAACTCTTGAGGCTTTCGAAATCCATGCTCTGGAAAAAATTCAGAGACGATGCGACTTTTCTAGGATCATGACCTGCGGGTGTACTGTCAGGATCCGCTCTGCGAATGAAGTAGGAGATTTTCGCTCTTAGTTGTTCCAATGACAGGTCGCTACCCGATGTTTCTCCTTTGAAGAGTTGGCCTCCACCAAAGTCAGAAGTTCTACGAAGATAGACCTTGAGGCTCTCTACCGGACATAGAGAGGCATCTTCTTTCAGGGGGCAGATTCTCCAAGGGCCCCATCTCTTGGTGGGTAGTTCATTTTTCGCGAGAAACGTCGGATCCGGGAAGAGGGTAAGGTCTCCTGAGTCTGTAAACAGGATGTGACCCTCGTCTCTTGATAATGCCACTATTTCGCTGACTCGGGCTCCTGAGGCAAGAGCAAAAAGAAATATAACTTTTTGAGTCAGATCCTTGAGAGGGCACGAATCGTTGTCCAAGTTGGAGGCAAAATGGAGCACCTTGTCCAGGGACCAGGTTTTGGCGGAGGTGCTGGGCGTAGACGAGCGCATGCCTTCGGCAGTTTATTGAAGATGTCGCTGGACAGATCAATCTGGAAGGCGTACAGTAGTGATCTAGTCAAGGCCGATTTGCAGGTAGAAATCGTGTTGGCTGCTAAGCCCTGTCCATGAAGGTGAATGAAGAAGGACATGCAAAAATCGATGGTGATTTCCGTAGGATTTTTTGCCTTGACGAATGAGACCCACTTTCTCCAGGATGATTCGTATTGCCGTCGTGTGGATTCGGTCTTGTATTCCTCGAGGAAGTCTAGACTTTTCTTCGAGATCCCAAACCTTTTCTTCGCGGCTAGGGAGAGAAAATCATGAGATGAAGGTCCCTGACCTTCGATGATGAAGCGAAGACAGTCGACTTCTGTACTTGCTGGGAGAGAACTGGGCCCGGGAGAGGGATCAGCGTGGGCTGTAGCTCCAGGGCTAGGGGGTACCAATTGCTTCGGGGCCACTTGGGAGCCACTAGGGCCACTGTCACTTTGAAGGTTCTCAGCTTGGAGAGGACTTTCAGCAGAAGGTTGGTGGGAGGGAACAGGTAGATCCTGGACCATCTGTTCCAATCCAGTGACATGGCGTCCACTGCTTCTGCCTTGGGGTCCTCGTACAGGGCCACATAACGAGGAAGTTGATTGTTGTCGCTCGTTGCGAAGAGATCGATCTGAAGTTCCGGGACTTGGTGAGAGATGAAGGAGAAGGATCTTGTGTCTAGAGACTATTCCGACTCTATCAGGCTTGTCCGAGATAGAGCGTCCGCCGTCACGTTGCGGAATCCTTGTAGGTGAACTGCAGACAGGTGCCATTTCTTCTTCTCTGCCAGGCGGAAGATTGGGAGAAGCACCTGATTTATCTGGGGCGATCTCGAGCCCTGACGATTGAGACATCGGACTACCACCGAGTTGTCCAGGGTCAGACGAATGTGGATCGAGGGAGGCGGAGAGAGTTTCTTCAGAGTGAGAAGGACCGCCATGGCCTCCAAGATGTTGATGTGAAACGTCTTGAATAGGGGAGACCATGTACCTTGAGCCTGTTGTTGGTGGGAGTGACCTCCCCAACCCTCCAGCGAAGCGTCCGTGTGGATGTTGAGTGATGGAGGTGGATGTTGAAGAGGGATGGACCTTTTCAGGGCCTTTGCTTCCGACCACGGCTTTAAGAGTAACCGAAGTCTGTTTGGGAGCCGTCTCTTGAGGTCTCTTCGAGCGATGAATGCAGAACGTCTCCAGACTCCCGCGGCATCCTTTAGCTGTGCACGCAGCACTGGGTTTGTCACTGAGGCGAACTGTAGAGAGCCTAGAACTCGTTCCTGCTGACGTCTTGAGATCCGTTTGGATTTCAGCAGTTTTTTGACAGACCCTGCTATTTCTTTCCTTTTCTTCTGGGGAATGGAAAGGCGGTGTGACTGAAGATTCCACTGGATTCCTAACCATTGGAACTTCTGAGCTGGAGAGAGGCGAGATTTCTTTCTGTTTATCTTGAATCCCAGATGTTCCAGAAACTGGGTGACTTTGTTGCAGGATCTTAGACAATCTTCGGGCGATCGAGCCCAGACCAGCCAGTCGTCGAGGTAGGCCATCACCTGGACGCCGCGGAGGCGGAGCTGTTGAACGATGGCGTCTGCCAGCTTTGTGAAGATCCGTGGGGCCACATTGAGGCCAAAGGGCATGGCCCTGAAAGCGTAGCTTTTCCTTTGGAGTCGAAATCCTAGGTAGGAGGAAGCGTGGTGCTTCATTGGAACGTGCCAGTAGGCATCCGCTAGGTCTATGGAGACCGTGTAGGAACCTTGAGGCAGAAGGGTCCTTATCTGTTGAAGAGTCAGCATCTTGAACTTGTTGTTCGCTATGAACTTGTTGAGGGGGGATAAGTCTAGAATGACTCTGAGTTTGTCGGAGTCCTTCTTGGGGACGCAAAACAGTCTCCCTTGGAACCTGGTTGACTTTACCCTCCTTATCACCTTCTTGTTCAAGAGTTCTAGGACATATTCTTCCAGAAGGGGGGTTGACTGTTGGAAGAATTGCTGGAAGGTTGGGGGTGGATGAGTCCAGCTCCAGCCTAGAACCTTCTTGACGATGCTGTGTGCCCAGGGATCGAAGGTCCAACGATCCTGGAATTGGCGGAGTCTTCCTCCCACCGGAAGCACTTCATTGCTTCTGGTTTCCCGAGGGCTTGCTACCTCGGCCGCTAGCTCCCTTTCCTCCTCTGCCTCTGGAGGGACGGCGAGATGCATTTCTGCCTGCACCTCTGTTTGAGCCTCTACCTTTGGGACGAAAGGTAGTTGACTGCTGCTCAAATGCAGGGGTGAAGACCGGCGACTGTGACAAGACCGGTTGGGTGACCAATTGAAAGGTCTGTTGTGGCTGAGCTGCCACTTGGGGAGTAGCGGATCCCGGAAACTGCCGTCTCTGTTGACGTTGCTGGGGTTTCGACTTTGTGGGTTTCCTCTTAGGTTGAGGGCCGTCGTCCTGAGAGGATTTCCTTTTCTTCGACATGCCCCTTTTGTGGAGAAGGTTCCTGTTCTCCGTGGCGGCCTTGTCGGTGATCTCTTTCACTAGGGAGGAGGGAAAGAGGTGTTTACCCCAGATGTTGGAGGAAATCAGCCTCCGGGGTTCGTGTCTCACTGTAGCACTTGAGAACACGAATTCACGACAGGCTCTACGAGCCTTCGTGAAGCTGTACAGATCCTTTACTACGGTCGCCAGATGTGTTTTGGCGAGGACCATGTAGTAGTCAGGGACCCTAGTGTCACCGGCCATGACTTCGAGCTGTACTTGGAGGGACATAGATGCAGCGAGCCTTTCCTTCGTATCATGTTCCCGACGAAGGAGATGATCGTTAAGTTTTGGGAGGTCCTCGTTAAACTGACGACCAGCGACGTCAGGCTCTAGTTTCCCCACTACAAAAGTTGACTGGACGTCTTTCCAGTGTCTAACATCAGGGGAGTGGTCAGGGAGAAGGGTCTACACTCCTCCAGTGCAGGGCAAGGTTTTCCTTCTTCCACTGCCTTATGCACCGCAGTGAAGGCCTTTTCCAAAAAGGGGAAGGTCGCATCGTCTGGTGCGACGTAAGTCGGGTGCTTTTTGCTAAGCGCCGGTAGTTTAGAGCAGGTGAAGCCCCTACTTTTCACTGTATTGGCTAACATAGCCTGGGCCTTTGGGAGATCGAACACGATAACCTCCTTCGGTTCGGTCTCTTCTTTAGAGGCAGGTTCAGATCTAAGTCGGACGTAACAGTCCGGGTAAGCCTCAAAGTTTGGGAAGAATTCCACTTCTTCCAGCGCGATCGAGCCGACCTTTTCGCTAATAAAGATCTTGCCCGTGGTGATCGGCATGTGCTCGGCATACCTCCAGGGGTTAGTATCCGAGCATGCGGGGAGGTCCTTAACCGAAATCCTTTTCTGTTGTTTTGAACTTCCCATGTTGGACCTGAAGAACTCATGCGTATCGCGGAGTTTCTTATCCATGAGAGCCTCAAGCATCTTGAAGATCTCCTGGGTGTTGGATGGGGTAGGATCCGGGGTAGCGGATGTAGACGGGAGTGATACATCCGTCAGTGTAGGAGTTGGTGTGGGGGTGGATGTTGGAGCGACCTCCTGCTCCGACTCAGGGTATTCCACCTGATCTTCCTCATAGTCCAGTTCGTCGCCCATGAGGTTCCTCTCCGTGTTCTCCGACACTTTCGACATACGTTCCACATTGTAGGAGTCCAAACGGCACTTGTGCATGGACTGAGCCATGACCACATCCGGTTCCACCACTATCTGGACGGTGGGAATCTGATCTTTAGGGACCACTGAGTCTGGTGATGCCTTCGGGAAAAGCAAGGCCCTCAAATCTTCGGTGGCGAGATACGGTCCGGTGGCGTTCTTCTGGAAGCCACGCACCCACTTGCGTAGCTACTCTCGAGCAGTGCCCCTTACCTCCGCTGAAGGAGGATCGTCGAACGCTTCGACCAGACAGTTCTTGCAGACTGTACAGTGCTGCGGGTCCCAGAATTTCAGTTCGCCTTTCTTATTGGCGCAGGGGGCGTGGGTCCGACACGCCGAGTGCCCGTAGAAGTGCGGGCGCTTCACTCCACAGAAGTTGTGGTCACATTTAACGTACTCCTCCTGTAAAAGAAAGAGAACATGAGTATACGGAAGTCATATGAGTGACTTATATTACTCTAAAGTTAAATTTTAAGTAGTTAAACTTTAACTTAACATTAATTAGATTATAACATTGTAATGTTAGAGAGTGGAGCGGGAAATGAAGTAGATAGACACATACTTATGCATCCCGCCCAGCTGGTTACCGTAACCTTATCAGTAGGCAATTTCGTTTGTGATCGAGGACACAAAGCAGAATTCTTCATGGATCGCCAAGGAAGGCAGAAGGTAATTCTAGCAGAGATTTCCTGAGATGTATATCAAGGACTGAGACCACTCAGACCATTATAGTAAAAAATTGGGGGTTAGTAGAAGATCCCATATGATAACGGGTTCCGGCAACCAGCTGCGCTAAGACACACACAGCATGCTGGAAAATTGTGATATGCAAGAAGACAGCACGACCGTTAATAGAACGGTAAGACAATACCTATCCATTGGGGTACCTAAGCTATCTGGTTGCAGTGTAGGGCTATCAGCATGTAGTTGATAGCTGGGAGAAGGGGTGCAAGTCTCTTGGTGTCTCCGGAGGGTGCCGGCACACCGACGACACGCCGGAGGCCGCTCAAGCAGGGTTTATGGCATTAGGGAAGACACATAGAGAAGTCAGGTGTAATGCCAGCTTGGCGGCCGCCGGCACAGCGGCGGCACGCCAGCAGGAGGCGGAGGCTTCGGCTGCTGGCTTGGTGACTAGATCATAGGATAAGGAAGGGAGTTATGGTATACCCAGACCGCCGGCAATCAATGCCGGCACGCCGGAGGCCGGCCCGAAGGACGGACAACCGAAACTAGGTAGTGTAAGGGTGGGCCATCGGCCATACACCGACGGAAGGCGGCAGCCCTCCGGTACGCGGAGGGCTGTCGACTAGGGAGGTTATCTAGGAATGTGTCACCAAGGGACGGCGGTATCGCCGGCAGTAGAGGCGGCAAGGGACCGGCACCAGGACAGGAAGAGAGACAGAAGGAGGGATGGAGGGATAAGAATACGAACCCCTATAGCATCCCACCTGAGTGAGTATACCCATGATAGGGGTGAGCCCTATCACCCAATGGCAGGGGGCCGGCAGTCGGCTGGGTGCCAGAGTAACCCAAGGGAGGGTTAGGGTACACCCAAGAGGGGGGGAACCCCTGCGGACAAATCGCTTCCAGTGGCTAACCGCATAGGACGCTATGAAGGGTATATGTACCAGAGCGGCCTGCCCACAGGAGCTCAAGATAGCCCTATCACTCCACCCTAAGGAGGAGTTGTAGGACTAGGGACAGATGTGTATAGGCTAGCCTATGTATAGGCTAGACCATACTAAGGGATAGGTGGGGAGGGAGAAGAAGAAGGGTCTTCCATAGGGGAGGCTCTGTACAAAAACGGCCACCAAGGAAGGGAGGACGCTCCCTAGCCTAGGGTAGGTAACCTGAATGAGAACGATGCATGGGTACCGTTTCAAGCAAAGTACAGAACTAGCCCCCCCCCCCCCCCCCCCCCCCCCCCCCCCGAGGCCTAACCTAGAGCAGGGATGTTAAACCCCAAGCTAGGTAGGCTGGAGGACATATCGCAAGTTGCAATGAAGGTCAGGTAACCTAACCTCAGCAACTGAGAAAGGACAGGCCGTTCCTCTTTCTCAGACGCAACCCTAAGGGGGGATCATTCCCTTAGGGAGGACAGAGAAGCGATAAATACTGTACTCTGATACGGACTTGATCCCCTTACGTGGTAGGGGGAGCATGGCCACACAGAGGGAATGCCCTAAGGCAGGGGGTGAAGGGAGCATATAGGGGTCCTACATTTAGGTTAGGTTAGAAAGGCACACTATCAAACCGATCCCCTATATGGTCCCTGAAGGCGAAAACACTTGCATCAAAGTAAACAGTATCATAAATAATGCCACTATCTTCATAACTTAACCTAGGATCACTGGAATATATCATGCATGAACACTTGTGCTAGGCAATCTGGCCTAGGGGCTAAGCTAGCAATCTAGTATGGGGTCAGGCGATGACCGATAAAAGAGCGTCAAAACACGATATATGAAGTTCCTAGCTATGAAGACTAAATAACTAACAGTATCAATTAGTTAAAAGGCCGGAATAAGCTGTTCAGGCTAGCTAAATAAGGCATGCAAGGGAACAGCGACGCCATAAAATGGCGTGTCCGGTAGTAGCACAGCTCCGCCAGAAAACATGAAATATCTCGAAAAGTATAAGTTACTTTACGGTCAGAGCTTATTTAAACAATACTGGGACCTGGTACTCAACTTTCCAGAAGAAGGCGAGGCTGAAGGTAGCGACATTACGAAGATGCAAGCCGATAAAAAAGCACAAGGGAAAATCCGTCTTAGCAAGGCAAGCTAATAAAAGAAGGATGAGGACGGACGTGAAGTCATTTAGCAATGGCGCCCGTTTGTTTACGTTTCGAGTACCAAAAGTAGCCACGGACGAGTATAGCTGTGGAACGGCTCCCCAGCTATTCTCCGCCCCTCCATATCGAAGTGTTAACTCTATATGGGGTGCAGATAGCTATGTGGCGTGTTAATACATGCGTCCCCTGTTGATATACAATGTCTTAAAGGGAAACCTTTAGGATACTCGCTCCAGAAGTTAGAATTCTGTGATAACCTGTGGTTAAATTCTCTGGGAATATCTTAGTAGTTAATATACCCAAGGAAGCTACCAATAAGAAACCTTCCATCAGGACGTCATGGCTTGAGCCCAAAAATTATTTTTTGAGCTCAGGCCATGTCGTTGTGATGGAAGTTCCTTCAAAGGTAGCTTCCTAGGTATATTTGACTACAGTGATATATCCCAGAGAATTTACCAAAGGTACCCAGAATTCTAACTCCTGGAGCGAATATCCCTTAAAATTTTACTACGAGATATCGCGTAATATCAGAGGACGTATTCTTGATACGTCTCATGGCTATCTACACCCCCAACAGAGCTTTCACTATGAGGGGAAAGAGAGGCAAGAATAGGGTGAGTCGTTCCAGAGACATCGCTCTCGACGAGTCACTACTGTACCGCAAATAGTGCGCCTGTCTGCCACCCGAGGCGCCACCGTCATTCTTTCTATCCTAGCTTCGCTTGACCGGTGATTTTCCGTTCTCTCGTGCTATTTTGGAGTATTTTGGATGTTATGATGTCTTCCCCAGCCTCATCAGCTTCTAGAAAGTTAAGTAATATCTTTATCTTGTGTAAATGTAAACTCTTACCAGTTTTGCTTTTCGATTGAGATCGTAATTAACGTAACAAGAGCTGCTGCCAGCTGGATGGCGTCAGTGACGCGGTCGTTCTTCTGTTCATTTAGTTAGCCAGAACGACCTTTTCCCGGCATTTATACGCTTTAATAACTTTAGCTATTTAGACTTTTAGCTTGGAATTCTTATATTATGTCTTTGTTGTCGTGAATTTGGCTATTCTGAACGGGCCTCACGAGTGCTAGGCTTCCTAGCCTTGGCACCCTCACACTTCATGCATGATATATCCATCCTGGTAAAGTTGTATAGAAGCACAGGCAAATTTTTTACACTTGTTTGATATTACTTAATTATGCTTTCCTCTTCCAAGATAGTATACAGAGAGTTTCGGTGATCGATTCTCAATGCTCCTAAGCTACTAACCCAGGGGCTTTAGTATACTTTCATACATGTCCCCATTGCTCTTGTATTGCCTTTTAAGGGGAGACTGACCCCTCCTACTTTCATACTGGGCCAAAGATATTGGACATTCGGGTACCGACTGCCGGCCGCTGAGTAGCCGGCCACCCAATCCTGATCCTCTACCGCCGACTGCCTTGGTTCTCCTTGATGGAAGGATCCTCGGCTGCCGGCCGGCAGAGCCGCCGCCGACCGCAGTGAACCATGACACCGCCAACAGCCGGCAGAGCCATTGCCGGCAGATACTACTGCCGGCCGGCAATGCCGCCGCCGCTGACAGTCGGCGGAGCCGCCGGCAGCCGCCAGAGCCGTTGCCGGTGGCATATCACACAATATTAAGAAGACAATACTTGCCTTCAATAGCCCAGTATAGGCCGGCATGTGCCGGCCTGCCCGGCAGATGCCGGCAGGCCTGGCAAGCCTGACAAGTCTGATAACTTGTTGCTAAACAGTCAGTGCTGTAGCCCAAGTTTTTTCCAACCTACAAGGTGCTTCATGGGCAGCCTATTGTGAGACCATCACATATAAGAGAGTGATTCTCTCTTCCTTTAATGGATATGATCCATTATTGTCCTTAATCCCCATTATTGAAACTGGAAGATTGTGTTAAGA
The DNA here is from genome assembly GCF_036898095.1 of Palaemon carinicauda. Classification (NCBI taxonomy): domain Eukaryota; kingdom Metazoa; phylum Arthropoda; class Malacostraca; order Decapoda; family Palaemonidae; genus Palaemon; species Palaemon carinicauda. Next base: position 116,238,014 of record NC_090727.1, on the reverse strand, counting down.
TACACTAATATCATAGGATATTATCTTCCCCTAAAGATTCTTAAGAATTCTGTTTTCAATATTGGAGGAGGTCATAGCAATTGGCTGGACAGGAAACACATGTAGGTGTCTTTCCTACTATAGCTTACCCTATCCAAGCTAATATAACATATTATGTATGTTGAAATTTGAGAATTTCACCGAATACTAATAGACTTTTCCTTTCTTTACGGGAGGAGCATCCCGAGTGCGGGAATAGTTTTTGCCGGGTCCGCAGTAAGAACGTCTGCGGCTACGACATGTGCAGGGCCCATGCTCGCTGCGCTATCACCAAGGGGGCTCTCAAATATTGGGACACGCAGGAATGTACTGTTATGTACTAACCTGGTAACCGAGGCTTTTGATGACCAAAAGTCGACTGAGTCAAGGGACGCAGCAAGGGAGAAGCTGCGTAAATGGGTTAGGGGTTTTCAGAAGAATACCTCCGGCCCATACCTTCCTAATGAAAGGATGAGGGCATGTCTCTTCCCTAGGGCATCTTCGGATGTGGTTATTCCCCAGGCTCAACCTGAGATTCCCCTTGTGCAGATTCCGGTAGAATCTGACGTTTCGGATGCCTTGGAGAACATCCAACTTGAGGACAACATGTCAGTTGTCTTAGAGGAGACGGAGAACGATCTCCTAGTGGAGGAGCTGGATCAGGCGGATGATGTTCCACCCGAACCACTACCGGAGAAAGCCGATACGATTTCGTTGTCATTGGCCATAGAAAATGAGCCGGTGCCTTCTACTTCCTCCACTGCGCCCCAACTGGATTCGATTACGAGTACTTTGCACTCGTTGCTGTCCATGGTGCAAGACATGCAACAGAAATCGATCGAGAAGGAGGCCTCTTTTCGGACCGAAATCCATCAACTGGTTGCGGCACGTTTAGCTCCAAAGAAGCTGAACGTTAAGGATCTCCCTGCCTTCTCTGACGTTAACCCTTGGAGGTACGCAGAGCACATGCCCATGTCGGGCGGGAAGATCTTCCTCTCAGATAAACTGGGTACTGTCCCAGTAGAGGATATTGAATTCTGGCCCAGCAAAGGGTCCTACCCGGCCTGCTACGTCCGTCTCAGGACGGAACCAGCGTCCAAAGAGGAGACAGAGCCCAAGGAAACAATTGTCCTTGAACTCTCTAAGGCTCAGGCCTCATTGACCACCACCTTAAAGGAGAGGGCCTTCACTAGCTCTAAGGTGCCGGCTCTCAGCAAGAAGCACCCATCCTTCATTGCTGATCCTCAACGTGCCTTCCCCTTTATGGATAAAGGGCTCAAGGCAGCCTTAAAGGCAATAGAGGCAGGGAAACCGTCCCCTACACTCGAAGAGTGTAGACCCTTCTCCCTAGCCTTTCCATCAGATGATGCGGACTGGAAGGATGTTCACAACACCTTCACAGTCGGGAAGCTGAAGACAGATATTGCCGGACGACAGTTCGGCGAAGACCTCCCCAAGCTGTCGGACTTTCTCCTGCGTAGAGAGCAGGAGACAAAAGAACGCTTAGCTGCTTCCTTGTCTTTACAGACTGGCCTGGAGACAATGGCAAGCATCCCAGATAAACCAGACATGTACATGGTCTTCGTCAAAGCCCATCTGGCGACAGTGATTAAAGACCTGTACAACTTTATTAAAGCCAGAAGGGCTTGTAGAGAGTTCGTGTTCGCCTCGGCTGCGGTGAGGCACGAACCCAGGAAGCTGATAGCTTCCAACATCTAGGGAAAAGACCTCTTCCCAAGTGAAGTGGTCAAAGAGGTCGTAGACAAAGCCGCCACTGAAAACAGAAACCTCCTTTCCAAGTGGGGCTTGTCCACCAAGAGGAAATCTTCAGCTGACGAGGGTCCCCAGCCGAAGAATAAATCAAAGCGACCAGACGGTGGCACAACCACCCACCATCTTTCAACTGGTGCCCCAAACCCTGGAGACTCAGTCTTTGGTGTTCACCCCAGTGTTTGAAAGGCAGTCTACGACCTTTCGGCCGAAGTCTTGAGGATCCTTTCGAGGCTCCTCCAGACGCCCCTCCAGAGGTAGGGGCAACAGGGGAGGACGTGGCCAAGGAGGTAAATCCTCCTCCCAGCACTCTAAGTGAGATGCTACCGGTAGGAGGGAGACTCTTCTACTTCCGGGATCGTTGGACCTTCGATCCCTGGGCCCACAGCCTAATCAAGAACGGACTAGGGTGGAGTTGGAGCTCAACTCTACCAACCTTCCCTCAATTCTTCCAACACTCAACCCCCATATTGGAAGAATATGTTCAGGAACTCTTGAACAAAAGAGTTATACGGAAGGCGAAGTCCGTCAGCTTCCAAGGAAGGCTATTTTGTGTTCCGAAGAAGGACTCGGAAAAGCTCAGAGTAATTCTGGACTTGTCACCACTCAACAAGTTCATAGTGAACTACAAGTTCAAAATGGTGACGCTTCAACACATCAGGACCCTGTTTCCCAAACGGGCATACATAGTCTCCATAGACATGACGGATGCGTACTGGCACGTTCTGATCAGCCGTCAAGTTTCCCCCTACCTGGGATTCAAACTACAAAGAAGACAGTACATCTTTAGAGCCATGCCCTTTGGACTAAACATAGCTCCAAGGGTATTCACCAAGCTTGCGAATGCAGTCATTCATCAACTTCGCCTAAAAGGAATCCAGGTGGTAGCCTACCTGGACGACTGGCTGGTGTGGGCAGCATCCAAAGAAGAATGCAGGAAAGCCTCCATGGAAGTGATCCAGTTCCTCGAACACTTAGGATTCAAGATCAATCGGGAAAAATCCCGACTGTCTCCAGCTCAGAAGTTTCAGTGGCTGGGTGTCCACTGAAACTTGCAGTCGCACTGCCTTTCCATTCCATCACAGAAACGGAAAGAGATAACGGGATCTATCAGAAGCCTTCTTCGATCCCCAAGGATATCAAGAAGGCAACAGGAGAGAGTGTTGGGGTCTCTCCAGTTCGCCTCAGTGACAGATCCAGTATTGAGAGCACAATTAAAAGATGCATCAGGAGTCTGGAGAAAATACGCATCAAACGCTAGAAGAGATCTAAAAAGACCGACACCAAATCGTCTGTGATCCCTACTCAAGCCATGGTCGGAGGCCAAGAACCTAAAGAACAAGGTTCCCTTACAACCACCTCCACCGTCAGCCACCGTTCACACGGATGCCTCAAAAGGGTGGGGAGGTCACTCTCACCATCGGAAAGTCCAAGGAACCTGGTCTCCCCTCTTCAAAACCTTCCATATAAACTTCCAGGAAGCCATGGCAGTTTTTCTTTCCCTAAAGAAACTAAAACTCCGCTGCTCAATCCACATCCGTCTGGTTCTAGACAGCGAAGTCATAATGAGATGCCTAAATCGACAGGGCTCGAGATCGCCTCACATAAATCAAGTGATACTAGCCATCCCCCGCTTAGCGGAGAAGAAGAGATGGCATTTGTCAGCAGTCCACCTTCAAGGGTTCCGCAATGTGACAGCGGACGCTCTATCCAGAACCAAACCGATAGAGTCAGAATGGTCCCTAGACGCAAAATCATTCTCCTTCATCTTACGCAAAGTCCCGGGACTGCAGATAGACCTCTTCGCAACGAGCGACAACAAGAAGCTACCCCGGTATGTAGCCCCGTACGAGGATCCTGTAGCGGAAGCGATGGATGCAATGTCCATAGATTGGAACAGATGGTCCAAGATCTACCTATTCCTTCCAACCAACCTTCTGCTGGAAGTCCTCGACAAGCTGAGATCCTTTCGGGGGACGGCAGCAATAGTGGCCCACAAGTGGCCCAACAGCGTTTGGTTCCCCCTGGTAACAGGACTACGCCTGAAACTGATCCGTTGCCGGACCCAGTTCTGACTCAGCAAGTGCAGAAATTGACTGTCTCAGCTTAATCAGTGAAAACCCAGAACCTTCATCTCATGATTTTCTCGCCTTAGCAGTCAAGAAACGGTTTGGGATTTCTAGGGACAGTATCAACTTCCTAGAAGAGTACAAGTCAAAGTCAACAAGAAGACAATATGAGTCTTCCTGGAAAAAATGGGTGGCCTTTGTCAAGGCGAAGAAATCTAAGGAGATTTCTACGGACTTCTGTTTGTCCTTCTTCATCCATCTTCATGAACAAGGTTTAGCAGCCAATACGATTACTACATGTAAATCCGCCCTGGCCAGACCAATACTTTATGCCTTCCAGGTAGACTTTTCCAACGAAATCTTTAACAAGATCCCTAAAGCCTGCGCAAAACTTCGGCCCGCAGCTCCTCCTAAGCCCATTACATGGTCTTTGGACAAAGTTCTTCATTTAGCATCAACCCTGAATAATGAAGATTGCTCGCTGAAAGACTTGACTCGGAAGGTGATATTCTTGTTTGCACTAGCCTCGGGAGCCAGAGTTAGCGAAATAGTGTCCCTCTCGAGAGATGATGGCCACATTCAGTTCACAGACAATGGAGAACTGAACCTCTTTCCAGACCCGACGTTTCTCGCCAAGAACGAGCTACCCACTAAACGGTGGGGTCCCTGGAGAATCTGCCCTCTGAAGGAAGAAGCATCCCTCTGCCCAGTGGAATGCCTAAAGGTCTATCTTCGTAGAACTTCAGACTTTGGGGGAGGTCAGCTTTTCAGGGGAGAGACTTCTGGTTCAACGTTATCCTTGAAACAGATTAGGGCGAAAATCACCTACTTGATTCGCAGAGCGGATCCAGACAGTACACCCACAGGTCATGATCCGAGGAAAGTTGCCTCGTCTCTGAATTTCTTCCAAACAATGTCGTTTGAAAGTCTCCGTGCTTATACTGGATGGTAGTCCTCGAGGGTCTTCTTCAAGCACTACGCGAAGCAATTACAAGAAATTAAGTTTCATGTGGTGGCGGCGGGCAGTGTGATAAAACCCGCTGCTTGATTCCTGCGAAGAACAGTGCACTATTAGGGACTTATAGTGAAGGGTGTACACGATAGACTAACAAGACATATTGTGTTAGTTTTGTGTTTAAGTGATAACACTATAGACTGTTCTCCCTATACAGGTGACATTAAGCATAATAAACTGACACAAGTGCCAGGCATTTTTATATGCACAGTGTTTTAGTAACAACAAATTATAGAACGAAACTGCATGTTTCCTTTGAGTGGCTAATGTTTTCCTTTTCAGGCAAACCCCTTTTTTATTCTGTTATTACTGTTTATGCTCGTATGTAGAATTATTCAACATACATTGTAATTGTTTGTAATAAACAATAGAACGAATATTTGCGTCTCCTTCGCCCCAAATATTTACTCTAATAGTCATTTAAACAATTCTTTAAATGCATAAGTCAGAGCATCCTTGACTCTTGATAATTAAGTCAATACTAGAACTAAGATTCATGGTGTTCCAGGCAAACAGGTAAGACCTTGTTGTACTAGACTGTTCATTTTACTGTTTAAAGTGTTCCTACACATATATAAACCTGTCCGTCTCTTCACAGTAATCTGCCCAAGCCATTTCTATCCTAGTACAGACTATGCTTTACGTATATGTTGACACTAATATACAAACTGTTTGCTAGATTTTTCCCAGAACTCACAATACTCAGGTTTTTTCCTCGAGTCTACCCAGACTCTTCCCTGTAGGGGGCAGGAAGCACTGACATATTTTATGATCAGCTGATTGATGTACAGTATAACGGTAACATCAAGTGTCTCTAGGTCTAAAGACCGAAGAGGAAAGATTTAGCTCGAGATGAACGGCACTATTGGAAATCCACAGATACATTAATGCTCTGGTACACTTCCATCACGACGACATGGCCTAAGCCCAAAAAACGGATTTTGAGCGTAGCGAAAAATCTATTTTTGGGTGAGGTAGCCATGTCGTCCTGATGGACCCACCCTCTTTTGGGACAAAAGGATAATTAATCCCACCCTATAGTACTGTATCTGCATCACCTACAAAGCTACAAAGAATGACGGTGGCGCCTCGGGTGGCAGACAGGCGCACTATTTGCGGTACAGTAGTGACTCGTCGAGAGCGATGTCTCTGGAACGACTCACCCTATTCTTGCCTCTCTTTCCCCTCGTAGTGAAAGCTCTGTTGGGGGTGTAGATAGCCAGGAGACGTGTCAAGAATACGTCCTCTGATATTACACGATATCCCTTAGTAAAATTTTAGGGGATATTCGCTCCAGGAGTTAGAATTCTGGGTACCTTTGGTAAATTCTCTGTGATATATCACTGTAGTCAAATATACCTAGGAAGCTACCTTTGAAGGAACTTCCATCAGGACGACATGGCTACCTCACCCAAATATAGATTTTTCGCTACGCTCAAAATCCGTTTTGTTCTATTTATTTAAAGTTTTAGCTATGGTTGCATAACAATATAACTCTTCTCTTAGCCCACATTCTCCCAAGGACAGGAGAAAATATTCAAGAACTGCTCACTCCTCTTCCCTCCACAAGTAATATCTCAGTCTTTAGAAAACAGATTTGAAAGATGTAAACCATTTTCATTTACATGTTTAAGTTTTTATATACTGAATCAACTTAGCAATAATTAAGAATGGAACTTTTAGTTGGGAGAAATTACTGTGTACAAATTGGAAACTTATTCATCATATGAACCCTTGAACGGAGGGGTACCCCAGGGGAGTGTACTTGTCCCAATATTATTCCGCATAGATACTATTGGTCTATTGAAAATACTACAAAAACATGGCGTTAAGTTCAAACTATTTGCGGATGACACTCAATTTTACTTCTTCATAAATGATATAAATGACACTACTGAAACTCTAAACCAAATGCTTGATACTGTTAGAGAATGGATGATATTTAAACAACTAAAATTAATTGAGAGCAAAACTGAATTCATGGTGGTGGGTAAGAGAAACAGCGTGAGAAACTTGGGCGATATTCAAATGAACATGAATAATGACTCTGTGCCGATATTAAGTAAAGTTCGAGATCTAGGTGTATGTCTTGATTGTAACTTGTCTCTCAATGCCCAAATAAATAATGTAATAAAAACTGTTGGTTATCATCTATGAAATATTGCGTTTATAAAAAAGGACCTGGACGAAAATTCTGTAAAGAAACTTGTGATAAATTGTGTTATTACCAGAATTGACTACTGTAACTCTTATCGATTACAATTTACCAAAAGTGCAACTTAAGAAATTACAAAACATAATAAACAGAGGGGCAAGACTGATAAAAGGTGTCCCACCTAGAGAAAGGATCACCCCTATACTAATTACTTTACACTGGCTGCCGATTAAAGCGAGGATTGAATTTAAAATATGTACAATAACACCCCAGGTTATCAGAACCAGTCGTTCAAAATACTTAAGAGAATTGCTACATATTGCGCAGCCAACAAATCGTGTCAACATGAGAATAGTTACATATGGCTTCAAACTGTTGGAACCTAGATATATGTCTACTTTAGGCTCCAGAGCCTTTAAATATGCTCCCACGAAACATTCAAATGATTGAAGACATTAAGGCTTTCAAGAGGAAACTGAAGACTTTCTGATTTCAACAGTCTTACAACAGTGACGATTTAACAGTAAATGAAACGTTAAATACTCTGAAGGAACAAGGTAAAACGACAGCGGAGGTCCTGAACAGAGTGGTGCTCTCCTGCTGTATAGGACCGGAGAAGCAGCCATCAAAGTAAAGTAAGTAAAGTAAGAGAGTTTGGATGCATTACTGGAACACGACTTTTTGCTGTCAGAGTCAATCTTTGTTGGAACATCTTGAAAGAAATGTGGTGAAGTTCTTCAGGTGATTACTAGTTGTTGTAAACCGATTGAATTTTTGTTTCTTCTATTTTTATTATCCAGTGTAGTGCAATGTTGATATTCGTTGTGTGAAATGACGGTTGATATATGATGCATTAATTCCTAGCGAAACAGGAATTCCTTTAGTGCAGTGCTAACGTGTTAGCCTAGTGTTCGTACTATATATTATTACCATATTTAATACATTTACTGCTATAGAGTATTTTACATCTAAAAGTACCATTACAGTACTAAGGTAATAATCACATGTAATGAAAAAAAAGTCTAGGGTACCCTATTATTAGTGTAATCATCACCCACAGTTAAGGAGGGCCAACTGAATAAATTTTTTAATCTTTCACACTGACAAGTAAATAACCTTTTAGGAGAAAATTCTTATTTGCTTTTTTTTTAATGCAAGGGTCAAGTGTTTTGCGTAAACCTTTACCCAATTTGTTTGTTAACAACGTAACAGTGCAAAGAATGGCATTGGTTAGGAAGGTCAAGCACAGTACAGTACTCAGATAAATCTTAATCACACTTCCTACATCTATTGGTATTTCTTTTCTTTTTTTTGCTTCTGCTCCATACAGTTTTTATTAACGTTACTTGTACCTTATTTCATTATACTGAACACATACTTTGTTAATGGAGGAAAATGGCAAAACAAGGTAATACCCTCAGTTTCTATGCTTCATGAAAAATAAACTAACTATTATTACTTGCTAAGCTACAACCCTAATTGGAAAAGCAGATTGCTATAAGCCCGAGGGCTCCAACAGGGAAAATAGCCCAATGGGGAAAGGATATAAGGAAATAAACTACATTAGGCTATAAAAAGTAAGGAAAAATATAAAATATCTTGAGATCAGTAACATTAAAACACATCTGTCATACATATATAAACAAAGAAGAGATAGTGTGCCAGAGTGTACCCTCAACAAGGGAACTCTAACTCAAGACTGCATGACTGATATAGAGGCTATGGCACTACCCAAGAATATAAAATAATGGTTTGATTTGAGAGTCCTTCAAGAGGAGTTGCTCATCATTACTCAAGTCTCTCTTCTACCCATACCAAGTGGAAAGTAGCCACTGAACTATTACAGTGCAGTAACTGACACCTTGAGCGAAGTAGAATTTTTGGTTATCATAGTGTTGTTAAGCATATGAGCAAAGAGAATGTGTAAAGAATTGGCAAGACTACTTGGTGTATTGGTAGTCATTGGAAAAAAGCCATACCCACAGAGGGGGATCCAATGTAGTACTATCTGGCCAGTTATAGTACCCAATAACACTAGCAGTAATAGCTCGACTCGTGGCTGGTACCTTGGCCCCTCTCACTACCCAGTAACCACTAACAAGTATGAAGACCATAACTAGTTTTGAACCACACTGGAGCAACCTTATCTGTATAAATATGGACAATGAATTCTCAATAAGAACAATTCTCATCACTCACCATCTGGTCATGTAAGGTTTGGCCGAAGTTACTCAAATACTCTGCACCAAGATCAAGCAACTGGTTATATGGACATTAGGATTTCAATAGTTTTTTAATGGCAAATTGTCTCTAAGCCAATGAGAACATTGCAGTACCTAATAGATTTTATTTATCCTTTCATCCTCGCTCTAGCTTTTTAATTACAGTACTGTAAAGGTATTTCTTGTACTTTAATTTTCTTTCACTAAACATCAGGTTATATTTTCACATTCACTTCCTGAGTGAAAAGGGTTTTAGTATGACTAGCAATGGATCACACTGAATGAAGAGTTGAACAAAAATTTATCAATTTGGCCCAAAAAATTAATGAAAAAAATACATAATTATAACCAATGACTTCTAAAATTGGGAAAAGCAAATTGCAGAGACATTTTCATGTTTTTTTTATTCACTATGGAAAGCATGTGTGTTGCATTTCCAAGTAATGCACAGATTACAATACCAATTGAGTTGCATTGACGTAACAAATTTGCATCCATGTAAACAATCTTAAAATATCACAAACAAATGAGAAACCCTAACATAGGTGAAAACTAAAGACTTGCCCAGATGCCCGACATACTGTCCTCTCTACTGTAGTGTGAAATATGATGAGAAAAACAAAGCATTCTGGGGATTAAGTAACACTGTGGCAAGACATATGAACAAGAGCCCTACAGCCACAGGGAATTAATCATGTTGACACTCAGTACTGTCAGCAATTTGGTTAGGTAATAAGTACAGCATACTTCTATTGGGCAAAGCACTTGGTAAGCTAGGTTCAAACACACCAATCTTCAGTATTGGAAGAACCATTTCTATAAATGAATATAAAGGAACTACAATGATGGCAAACTAAAATGAAAGTGAAATATTCAACAGCTATCTTTACTTTTCTTAATACTGTACCACCAAATATTAGAACCAGCTGTGTATTTTTGTTTTGTTTCATAAACTTTTTAACTTATCAGTACTGTAAAACTAAGAACTTACAATTAAAATTGCTTGGTGGTAACTGAGAGTAGCATAGCAGTGAATTACATAAAATGGGAAAACAAACAATGCAAAACAAAACACTGCATCCTTGCAACCTGTAACTCATAAACAATGATTGTTTGAACTGGATTTCAGTTGAATCCTCCTGACGAAAACAACAAAACTTGTTTTTGTTTCTTCTTTTTCCCTTTCTTGCCAACACTGCCGCATGCAGCATTTTCCCCATTCTTAGCTGCAAAAAAGAAAGTTTGAAAAGTCAATATAGTAATGAAAAGAAAACTAGTTACAAAAGAGTCAGTCTGATTTCTAGACAAATTTACTGGGCATTTTTGGAAACTACATCAGTGCAGATCCACAAGTTTCAAACTTTCATTAGTTTGTTCCAATTTTCACTTAACATCTTCGGTATGAGGCACCCGTCCCCTCTCAGTAATTGTATACGAGAATTGTGAATTAGATATTTTTTTTTCTTTTTACCAGGAATTGCATGTTTAAATTGTATATTTGCATTTTCATCTCATTACTGCTGAGTGATTATGAAATAATTTCACAATAGATAGATTTCAAAATATATAAAAAAAACTAAATAAAATATTTCACATTATGGAGAAATGTTCAAATATCTTTCCTTTGACAAAATGTCTACAATAATGTATCATTACAAGGCATACAATAAACAAACTTGTCTACACACACACACACACACACACACAGAGCGAGAGCGAGAGAGAGAAATTCCCCATCCGATTATTTGTGTACCCAATATTTCTTAATACTGTAGTTGGAAGATAACATTTATTACTGGCTATTTATATTCCGGCATGAATATATATTCTCTTCCTCTAAAATGGATGATGAATATAGTCCTTGGAAACATTTGTAATATGATATAAATGAATAGACATACAACTCTCCTTTAACTTGTGAAAAGGGGTAGGAAAGACTGTGTAGTGAAGTGGGTAATTCTTGATTCAGCATTTTTTTTATAACAGACCACTTAGTTGCACCTCGGGGGTCGCTGCCAATGTTTTCGGTGGCATGTCTTACCGGCTCTTTCCACCTCCATGACGGCGGAGTAAAATATATCAAAACTTTTTGGCCCCAAATCTTAGTACACTCACACCGTAATTTTAAATTTTATTTCTTCAACATCTTTCGACTATTCCACTTTACTAAAGAAATATCTAACCTCTTTTGTCTATGATAAAAAATAAGACGATACAACAGACATACGCTCTATTTTTTTTTTTGCTCCATCATTACAAGGTAGCGGATCAGCTTTACATGCAAGATTTGTTGCCATCTGATATACAGGCTCACTTACTCTATAATAACATCCATTTCCACATTTGTTTTACTGCTGATTACAGATACATTTTTCAAGTTTGCTTTATTTTCTATTGTATTTCACTCAATAACCAAATATTTTTCCTTTCATTGTGAAGTAATTATAGAATAATTTTTACAGAAATTTGTTTTAAATAATTTTCTCTAAATAATGGTAAAGGACAATTATTCTATGTAAAAAGACAAAAAGTTATTAGTTGAAGTGACCATGTTAATCTGTAATAATTCCTTGATACATGGCCGCAGAAAGATATAAAACTACTCGTCAGTAATAATCATTTTCACAATGTACAGAAATGTAATGAAAACATCCATTTGCTTCCTTTGACACAAAGTACTGTAGGCATATGGTACAACAAACAAAAGACTGCTGGAAAAAAAAAAATTCACGCCCCCCAAAAAGAGAGAGAGAGAGAGAGAGAGAGAGAGAGAGAGAGAGAGAGAGAGAGAGAGAGAGAGAGACTTATTCCTGTGAAAAATAATGGCTATGAATGAACTGTATAAACACATCTCTATAACAATGGTGCTGATATAATATTAATTACGGAGATTTTTAAAGTGAAAAAATTATATAAACGAGTTTGCTGTAGAACCCCCGGGGTGGGGTTCTTGACTGGTTCCAACGCCCCTTTGGCGAGCATGGCCGACACTTCCTCCTGTAATGCCGCTCTTCTTAAGGGGTCCTTGGGCGCCAACCACTCTGCCTGTTGGTCCGGAATTAGAGGGGGCGGTTCCGTTAGGAAGGGCAGCCTGTACCCGTCCTTCAGTACTGCTACGGTCCACGGATCCGCTCCGTAGTCCCGCCAAGCTTACCAGGAGTGTTTGAGGCATCCCCCTACCTGAGGCTTCGGCAGGAGTAAGGGGCCTCTCTGCCTATCTTCTCCTAGAGGTGCGGCTGGAGCGTCCTCTCCTGGAGTTGGAATAGGAGGGCCTAAAGGAGGCTTGCGGGGTTGAACCTCCCCTACGGGAGGGCTGCGGGCCTTAGTGCCAAGACACCGACGGGGACTCTCTCCTCGGTTGGACTGGCAAAGAATGGGACGAGTGAGGGCCGTCTGAAGCGGGCCTCCTGTGAGCTGGGCGTCTTGCAGGCGGGGGTCTGGACTCCCCCGCTTCTAAGAGTTTCCTGACTCTCTCCATCACCTCTTCGACAGTCTTTAGGGGAAAAACGGACTCGCCCCACACCGGCGAGTTCCTCAGCGACCTCGCTTCCCGCTCGGGTAACCTACATAACTTGTTCAAAACTGTGTCCCGTTTCCATAGGACCCAGTTGGCTGTTTGCGAGAGGAACTGAAAGGAGAGGAATTTCAAGGCTTTAACCCCCCAGCTGATCAACTCCTGTAATAAGGACTGGTTTTCAGGAACGGAGGGGTCATGTGAGGACTGGAACCCCACCAGGGAGCAGGCCCACCAGTCCAACCAAGAAGAAACGTTGACCAGGTCTTGGGCCATATCCTCCAACATGGAAGCTTCTGCTGGTGAGAAGCACACCGGAGCGGAGGATGCTCTGTCTTCTGCTCCTCCTTGATTTAAGATGGCGATAGCTGGCTCGATTGTACGGGGACCTCCTCGGCGACCATCCGGGACGTAAAAACATTTCTTCGTTCTAAGTCCCGGTAGAAGTTTGGAGGAAACCTGGCTCCTGGGGGCATCCGCTTGGCTGGCTATGAACTTATCAATGTGGTCCATACCCAGCTAAACGTCCGGTGCCAGAGGGAGGGTTAGGGACGGCTTCTGCTGGACAGGGTTGTCCAACAATCTGCTCAGTCCAGAGAGCCAGGCCTGCTCTGCCAAAGGCTTAGGTTCATCCAGCCTGTGGTGTCGCCTGATGAGGGCCAAGACCTTCCGGTAGGAGACGTCGTCTGAAGAGCACTCTCCTCCTTCTACGAGGCCTTCCGTTACCTGGTCATCCGCATGGGGAGCCTCGTCGATAACGGATGGAGCCGCGTGGGAAGCTAGAACCTTCCTCTATGTCGAGCCACTGGCGCGGCGACTTGTAGAGCGGGCTGATCCGCTGGAACGGGAGTAGCCGTCATGGGTCTACTCCCTCCCGCGGAGCTCAGCGGGCTTCCCCAGATCTGCTGGCTGGTCCTGCTGCTCGGGGAGAGCCATCGAGGGACCAGGAGCTGGGGCCATGCTGCCGGGCCGAAGGAGAGGCTCTTTCCACTGGGCGGATGGAGCCAGTGCCTTCGCGGACTTATGCTTGGTGAAAGTCACCTGGTGGGTTGACCTCTGGCGACGGTCGGGCCTACAGGAGGAGCCATGTCACGAGGGTGAAGCAGCGGCTCTAGGGAGCCACCCGGAGGCGCCAGGAGCGTTGGTTGCTTTGAGAAGTTCGCTCCGGGGGAATTGTGACTCGCACCCACTTATCCATTGACGAACGGCTCTTCTTGTATTTCCTCTTGAAGGTTCTAGCGCGTTTCCTGGAGTGGCCAGAGCGCGAGCGCGACCTCTCCCGCTTCCTCCTCAAGCCCCTTGGGCCTTCATCTTCCGAGGAGAACGAATCAGATGAAAAGGAGGAGAACGATGACGGGGAGGAAGACGAGCCCACCGAGTCCACCGATACATCTAATGCAGCAGGGGGATCCTCGTGTCGTTCTACTGGCGAAGGAGGCTGCAAAAAGATTGGCGGGAGTGTTGACGACGGCGCCGGGGGAGACCGAGGCGCTTTCTTGGGAGCGAACCAGTTGTTGAACTCTTCCTCTAATCTCATGGGCAACCTGAAGGGTGTCCTGGGGCCGTCCAAGCAATGGAATCTGAATTCGACGACCCTGCTTCTTAGTCGTCTTCTCCCCTGGTCGCTGAAGCACCTGAAACACATACCCAAGATGCTGGGGAAGGGGCTGTAGCTGGCTTCCCCCACATCGGATCTTCGGCCGAGACGGGTCCTGTAGGCACCAGGACCTCGTCCCCCGAACAAACTCCCGCCCCCCCTCAGGCGCCCCACATGCCTGACCCGACAACATCCCCCACATCAGGAATATCAGACTCCTGGGGAAGGGCAATAGGCCGCTTCCCTGCAACAGACTTACCTTGTCCCCTACTCTGGGTAGGGGAAGGAGGTAGGGAACTTCTCTCCGATGGGCGACGCTAACTGCGAGGAGATGCTAACCTTCTTGGGCGATCTCTTGGTTGCCTTCTTTTTCTTTGTTCCGTAGAGAACCCACTGGATCTTGGGCCAAGCCTCGCACTCTGGACACGTGGCTGAAGAGGAACAAACACTGCCCCTACACGAAGAACACAAGTGTGAGGGTCGACCTCCGGCTTAGACAGAAACGCACCACAAGATTTACCGGCCATAGGCCCGGGGCAACGACGAGGATGCTCCATAATTGAACACTAAAGCACCAAGCGACACAGGTACACAGAGGAAAGAGGTGGATAAGGTTAGGGTAGAACACGTGGGAACACAAAGGGTCGCACTGGGTGAAGAGAACGCGGCGAGATGTTAATCACATCGCGACCAGAAACTTACTGATGACCGAGACCTGGCCACGCACGCTCACTGACCCGGGTCGCGTCAGGGCACGTATTCATCCGCTACAGAGGGACCCACTATAGAAAACGGAGATAGGGGAAACTACACAAAATTCTGGTCGGTTGGGAGGAGAATCCCAAATACTCCTAAGAAAGTAGTTCGAGGTAAGTACTCTGTGTTGGAACAAATGAAAAATAGAATAAAAAATGCTTCAATAGAGCATATATCCCATGAAACAAGAAAATCAAATAATGATATACAGTGAGAAAATTTTGATAAAATATGACTTGGACGATTGCCGAATCATGACGCAGCATAATAGATCTACCGAAACTTCATTTTTTAAATTCGACATACTACCAGATCAACTTCTCTCAGTCCCTACCTGTATTTCAAGGACTTCGAAATAGACTGCACATGTAAGAACATGACAAATACAGCGTAGTATGGCAATAAATGGAAATAATGACAGTAGGTTAATTTTTACTTGTGAAAACAATGAACAAATCTAATATGAAATATACAAGACATGAAATGTGTTTTGTAGAAATGGTAGTTGAGAAAAAAAGAATAAGAAAAAGATACTGTAAACCTTGTCCTGTTTCAACTTGTTTCAACTTGCTTTACAGGTACAACTTTTTGGTTAGTCGGAGATTCGATGGTGTTTGAAGAGCTACATCATGTTTTCTCTGTGACTTGAACAATATGGCAATATAGAAACACACACTAAAATAGACCTTAAAAAACTCATAAATAAGAACTAGAATCGGAAATATTTTGGTTGGCAGTAAATGAGAAGTGAGGATCTACATCTCTACTGCAAGTTAGGGATGTCAGGGGGAATTTGAGTAATGCCTCAGGTAGGGAATGTTGCAAATGGCTTGAGAGTGTAGTGTGGATCAAAATGGCAACATAAAAACAGACTAAAATGGCTCTTACACAATCTGAAATAAAGGCTAAAATCCCAAAAACTTCATTGGTTGGCTATAGAAAGAAAGAGGAGGGGATGATATCAGGAAGAGATTTTTTAGTGATACTTCGAGTGTGAAGAGTAATACATGATCATGTCCTATAATCTTTTTCAGGATATAAGAGTAATTCTAACCTCGATATGGTTTACATTAAAAGCTTGTGATGATGATGATGATGATGATAATACAGGTAATAATAATAATGATAATGATGTAACCGGACGTCACCGTGTATATCACCAGGCATGTTTTGATGTATAGTGACGTTATCATAGTTAAAGGGTTAAATAAAATCTTAATAATACCTGTTTTCTGAAGTGACAAGCAATTTAAAATAAATCACTTTATCTTAATGCCGATTTGTTACACGGGCAAAAAGCACATGCCCTTGTGTCTTCAGGAGATAGATAGTATGCAAGAGGAAAATGACAAGACCATTTTGAAATAACCAGATATACATCACTATGGTTTTCCTCCATATCTGAGCCTTAATTTTACCAACACGCACCATCAAGTACAACATCAGAAAATCCCGACAGTTAATAAAAAACAATAGCAATAAGAAAATACTTACAAACAGCATTTTTGGCTGCTGCATCTAATGCCTGGGCAATGGCATCGCTAAAAGCATGTCTAAACTCTGGCACTGCCAAAGCTTCATTTTCATCATCACTCCCATCTGCATCGCTACGAGCAGGTCCTATCGAAGCACTGAAACTCGCAGAATGTTTCAATTTCCAAGAGCTTGGAGGATTGCTCTTAACAGTAGTCACAGCCGCATCTAAAAATTACAAAAAAAATAAAAAAATAAAAAAATAAATAACTTCAGAGGAATTAATTGGTCAAATTTCAATAAATTGTAGGGTACAAAATATAATATGAACTAATTTTTAACTATATTAAATCTAGTCATATAGATGGATTCAGTGTTTAGAACCAATGTTAGGCTACTACATATGGGAAGGTCATTCAGTAATGCTGTAAGAATGTTGTTAAATTCTTTTAAAATCAATAAAATAAGCCAAAAAGTTAAGGTCTAATTCAGTTCAGTACTTAAAAACTCCAGTTACCTTAAACAATACAATAGAAATATAAATAAAATGCCACCCTCTTCAGCAAAAATTACCAAGGATTTAGCAACTTTCATCCACAGGCATATTCTTACTCTCCTACTTTATGGTACAGTGTGTAACAAAATGACAAATGTTCCACCTTATTCAAGGCCAGTCCATTTTTCATAAAAGTTTCCTTCTCCATAATTTTACATTTGATATTCAAGTAACTTTCAGGCATCAGAAATCTTCCTTATTGCTATTTTGTAATCCAAAGACCCTCTTTGTAACATTCAGTACACAAAATTATTGAACTTTCCTAACTACATTTTCCACTGGCTGTCATTCAGTGGACTTGGGCCCGAAGGGCCTTCCCCTTTGCCCCATCGCAAAGGGGCTCATAGGCAGTGGATTCTTGGTCAGTGGGAGGGATTGATGAAATGAACAGGACACGATACCGAGTGGATCATGGAGACCGTCCACGGTTCGGCCCTGAGCTGCATCCACCTGGTCCAGCAGCTTTGAAGACATCCCCCCCACTGGTGGACGAGCAGGGGGATGACCTCTCGTAGCGTTTGCGGTTTATACCACCACCTCTCTGGTGTTTGCCTCCACGGATGAAATTGCTGCCTTTCCCGCCCTAACAGGAAAGGTATTCTTAGACACCTTAAAGTTTTGGGATGGCTGCCGTTTTCTTCGATGACACTTCACCTTGAGTGGTCTTTGAGGGGTTGGTGGTCTGTAGGGCCGAGCTGTAAGGGCCCTATGAAGGGGGGGGAGTCCGTGTTGGACTTCTTCCACCTTTCCGCAGCCGGCTCGACGAGCTCAAAGAGGAAGGACCCCTCCATGGAGGAGGTTCGAAGCCTAGTGATCTCAGCATTCGGGACCTGCTGGTGAAATCTCTCGGACACCGCATCCCTAAGTTTCAAAATGGTGTTGACACAGGGTCACTACCTGGTGGACCAGAAACTCAATGGTGCAAGTACCCAAGAGAAGGAAAGTCTCCAAGGCCTTCCTGGTACAATCCTTAGAGAAATCCTCAGTTCGCACCAGGATTCCTATTAATCCTAACCAATGATCCAGCAACGAAGTAGCCTGCATGGCATACTTCGCAACCTTTCCTTGGTTTAGAATCTCAGACACTGAGAAAGAGACCCGACGTAAAGAGAGCCTCTCGAGAGAAACTCCCTCGGTCAGCTCTTCCAAGGAGTGGGAGTGACATAGTCGAGACTGCCTCGTCTATGAAGTCGTAATATCTCCTCTGGCTAACACCCAAAGGTGGGAGGAGTTTAGCGGACGAGGATGAGAGGACGCTGGTTCGATGGATGATAGAGCGTCTCTCGAGACGGAGATAGTATACGTGTCTCGTGATCGCTGACAAGCAGGTAAACGTTGCCAAGCAGGTGATTGGTACCAAGCAGGCAAACGTTGACGAGCAGGCGATTGCTGAGAAGCAGAAGAACGCGGCCAAGCAGCTGAACGCTGCCGAGTAGGCGAACGCTTGCGAGCGGGCAAACTTGCTCTTCCCCTGAACGCTGGTGAGCAGGTGAACGCGGCAAGGCAGGGGACTGTTGACGGGCCGGCAATTTCTGTGGAGGACACTATTCCCGTGTTGTCTGCGATTCTTGCGTAGCGAACGATTCACGAGTGAGCGAACGCTTAGGAGGAGTACGAGACGTTCGATGTCAATGGTCAGTTGGAAGAGGCGATTCACATGTAACCCCACATGTAGGTGATGCACGAGAAGTCGAACGTTAACGTTGGTCAGGCAACTGACGAGCTAGACTCGGTGTAGACGTAGCATGATGACGATGGTCGAGCGATTCATACGTTGAAAGCGTCAGAAGACTATTTACGAGTAACCGACTGTACCGGTTTTACAAGAAAAAATGCTCATTGACGATCACACGGAACACGAGTACTGTATGATGATGATGGTCAGGCGATTTACGAGGTGAACGCGTAGATGATTCACGCTCTGCCGAACGATGGAGACTGTCGAGTAGGCGAATGTTGGGCAATAGCCTGGCGAGACATGGAGAGACGAAAGGAGGTCTGAGATGGAGATGAAGGTCGAACAACCTCTTCCGCAGAAGATGACTGAGGAGGAGTGGAAGCCAAGAGATACCTCTTGGTCGAAGGAGCAGGACCACCCTACAGGCGGAGAGGAGGACAGACACGGTGAGGTCGCCTGACGCCGACGTGACGGTGAAGGAGAGCGAGATCAGCAAGCTGATCGACAGCAGGCCTGTGAAGAAGAATCTGTATGCGAGACCCTTTACTAACCTTGCTCTCCCCCTGAAGGATGTTCATCAGGGGAAGGAGAGAAGACCTCAGCACCGAAGATGGTGAAGCTGGTGGAACAGCTGACAAGCTCTCCGACACCACAACGTTAACAACTTACAAAGGGTCGACGTCCGATGATAGCTCAGCACCCCGATGCAAAAACTGCAGTAACGCCTCCTTCGAAGGATCGCCAAGCAACCCCAACGAGAGCCACAGCTGTAAAAGATGAGAAAGAGACACAGCCTCACTCGGAGGGAGAGCCGGGACAACCCCATAAGGGGAGGTTGTACAGTCTTTCGAGGACCGAGGTCGGCCGGCAGTTAAATGGCCTACGCTACTACTTGTCGGTTCCCTGGAGGAAGCCATCTGAGTAGGAGCTTCGGAGGAAGGTCGGGAGACTGAGGAAGAAGCCTTGGGTTTCTTCTGCTTTGAAGCAACCTTCGAAGGACAAGAGTCCCGCTTACACTTCTTCCAACTACGCCCATACCTCTCCTACTGGGAGGAAGACCACTCCCGACATTCAATACACTTATCAATATCACCGCGCTGTCGTCTGCAGACAGGGCAAAGGCTGTGGGGATCTGTTTCCACAGCAGACATGAAATTTCCGCAGGTGCAGCCTTCATTACCCGTTCAAGTCTGCATGGCGGTCGATAAACACAGAGCACACAAACACTAAAAAGAAAAAGCAAAAACAGATTAATGGCAGTCCAAAAATTGGAGAGAATGAAGGTCGGTGACAACCGCACTCTATATGAACCAAAAGTAAAGTGATCGCAATCACAGGTGTGCAAGTGGAAGGGGTAGCAGACTACCCGCCTACCCCCCACCAACTAGAGGGATGGGTAGTTAAACCTCACTAGTATACCCCTATAAATAGCGTGGTTTGTATTCCAGTTACGGAACAGATATTTTACTTGAGCAATGTAATGAAAAGTATTCCATGTTAAAATAAAGGTTCAACATTTGCATTGCACTGTTTGGTATAACTGTGAGCTACTACTTACTTTGCCTTCCTACACCTGACCCGCCAGTGACTCCAAGAGATGGCCATACCGTTCCACTGTTCCCAAAATTCTTAGGTTCACTCTGTGAATGTGGAAGCTTGGTTTGGCCTTCACGAATCATCTGAGAAAAAGATAAAATAAGTCATCAGCAACTTTCCAATTTTGTACTTTTCTTTATTCAAATTACTCAAACAGTATTAGAATTATTGAGTGTTTCAATCATGAACATATTCATACTCTTGATAAAACTTGCATACAATCCGGAAAACCAACCACCTGCTTTTAGGATCTATACTTTTTAACTTCAATAAAGGGAATATTATGAAGTACAGTGGTCATTATCTTTTAGAACTTGAAAGATAAATATAATCTAGTTATAAATGTCACTAAAAACTTTAATAATAATATAATAGTCATATCTCTTCATGAAAGAATCTGCTTACGAAATTTTCAAGCTGCGAATATTTCTATGACACCCTTTGCAAAAAATGTTTCATGTTAAGAAAAGACTGGCCAGCCAGACCAAGAATAAAATAAGTCACCCATTAAAAAAGTTGAAGAAAATGGGTTCACACAATAGCAATGTAGCTGTAGTCTATAGTAGAGGTAACTGTAATAGTACATTACATACGGAACTGTATATTTTGTATATGTACGGTATTGTACTGTATGTATTGTATTATTCCCTTTATTATTACATTATGTTGTAAAAACTACTTAATTTACAAGTATTAACAGTTAGTTTAGGTATAATGAATGGTTCAAATGTATTTGACAGTACAGTATTTCATTGTGGTTATACTGTAGCTTTATTATAAGAGTTGATGTGGTGTTTTATAGGGTTTGGAACGAATTAGGCAATTTACACGTAAAATGCGACTCTACACGAAAAATTCACGTTACGAAAGCCACTCCAGAACTAATTAATTTTGTGTTGCAAGGCATTGACTGTACTAAAATTATTAAAAATCTGAGAGTAGTTTATATTGTAACAGAATCTTATAAATAGCTAATTGGCCTCATTTGGATTATGACTATGAACTAAATTATCATCGGCATTAAACATGAATTTTTGACCAATTCAAGAGTGCCTGAGCATACAGTCCACACAACTTCACCACAGACATTTATAGGTCTCTTTTCAATAAAATTATAAGCAGTGTAGTGTATTATCTGCATACTTACATTTTCATCATTTCATTTAAAGATTGAAATTTTCATTTTACTAAATAGAATTTAGATTATTTCATGATCAGCAAAATTCATAATCTGTAGGGCAGAAAGTCTGGGACTGGCTAAGCTGATTATACAGCTCTTCGTCCTGTTCTTGTGTTTGATGTGGTGATCTGCATGTTACAAGTAAGGACATTTATTTTCCTATGGTGTTGATATTTGGACCTGTCACTTCACATTTGGTTTCTAATATAATTTCAATGGGGTTTAAGTGATTTTTGAAGTAGAACATTACCCTCCCCAGCCCCCCCCCCCCCCTTTTTTTTTTTGGCAAGATCCTTCTTGAATAGCTTGAAACCTGGGATTTCGTATTCTCCGATAAAAGCCTTTGTTTTTTTTTTGTTTTTTTGAATCCTGGTCTTGGTAATGCCTATGAAATCTAGTTCCCAACAAGCTATCATTGCCTTGAAATTTTCCATTTTGTTCCTGACTTGGCATTGAATTGAAGAAATTTTCTATCTTTTTTTCTTCCTCTCTGGCTTAGCTAGTTTCTCTTATTTACCAGCGTTTTAGTTTTAATTTTATCTGGATTATCTAAGTATTCTGCCAAATTTCCTCCATTTGTTGTTGGAGGATTTTCTAAGGGTCTAGTGTGTTCTTAGTCGGATGTTTAAGTGAAAGGACAGGCTGAGATTAAGTTGGTTTCCGTATACTCTCTTGCCTTCTTCACTAAAGTTATTCCGTCCCTTTTGTAGAATTTCCTCTGGCCGTAGAAAGTGTCCCAAAGATGTATAAATTTAACTTTCTTTTTGTTGGCATGTGGACTTGAGCATTGAGTCTTGGAAGAATACCTACAACTACTGTACAATATTATTGATATTGTTCCTAGCATTCAAGTTTTCTTCTTTTCTAGCTGTTTACCCAATGGTTGTTTGGCCAGCAGCATCTTTTCTTAAGAGTAGATTGTTTCCGGTTGCCTGAACAATAATAGTGGTCTTGTTCTCTGTTATAGTTTTACTAACCACTTCTATCTTCTGTGCGTTGGCACCTGGATAGGACCCGACCTTTCTCCTCTTTTTGAGGACGAAGTGCTCCCCTCTGTCCTTTACCAGTCAGTCTCTCCAATTAAAAAAAGTCTCATCTTCCTCTCCCTCTGCTAAGGGGAAGAATCTGTTTTTGGTGGTAGTTACATTTCTAGACATTTGTTTAGTCTTCTTGACCTTGGCTACTCTTCCTCTAGTGGGTACATGAACTTGTTGCTTTTGTTGGTTATTTCCTCTCTAGGTTCTGTCCTTCATTTTACCTTATTTTCTATTTCTTGGATACTAATCCAATTTTTCTACATCATCATCTATGACTTCTTTGTTCCTTATTTCTAACTGATGGAACTTGGGCATTATCTCTATCCATCGTTTTCTTAGTTCTTGGTTTTCTTTTTCAATTCTTATATTTCCTGTTCCTGCTGACAGAACAGGCATAAGGCATACACTATTACTGTGGAGGTTTGCAGCGCACCCTTCTTTGAAGTCTACGCACCTTTTGTTCATTTGGCATTTCGCACATTTGTGTTTAACTTCAGCTTCTCACTAATTTCTGTGACATTGTCTAATGTGTATCTTTTTGGAAAAGACAGCTAATAACTTATATAATTATTAGCTTTGTGACCACTACTGTAAAAAGGGCGGAGGTGGCTGATAATTACCCACCTGCTGCCGCATCAGCTTAATCCTGGGCGACTTTCATTCTTTACTGTCACCAACCTCCCATAATTGCTACCAAACCAACAATTAAGTCTCCTCAACGTGGGGCTGTCCCTAACATGCCACAGCTCCCAACTGAGCAACACAAGGAAGAAGCTGTCTAATTAGCCCCAGCCAACAACTACATCTCCGATACATTCATCACGTAAATATATTACAGTGGTGGCTAAAGAGTTATATTTATTAAGTATTTAGGTTTTTAATTTTGATCATTATCAAAGACTGATAATTTTTCCACAATGATTTAGCTGATATTTTGATAGATGTAGCAATAATACTTTAATACCATGCTTAATCAACTCTCTTTTTATTGAGCAATGTTTCAAAGTATTATGTCCCTGGAACCAAGTCATTAGAAATGTGAAGAATGTAAGAGTCGAGTAAGCAACTTTCAAACGACAATCATTGAATTCAGGTATCGTGAGTTTTGTTGCATACAGTACAACAGGGACTAATTATGCCCTATATTTCACAATAGTAAAGTTCTCACACTGTGGTCTACTTAAATTGCCCATTGATAATCCATCTCACGAAATATTTGAAATCAGTAAAATACCCCTACCTAATCTGGACTTTGCTTTTCTTTTTTTCTTAACCAAAGCTTTCTAATGAAATTGTTGAGTAAAATACTTTAAACAAATTTACAGTTTTAATTTAATTGAAATACTTTAGTACAGTAAATATACATAAAACCTGATATTTACATTAAAAAAAAAAAAAGTTAAGATAAGGATTTTTGGAAAGCTATAGCTTTATTAAAATCATAACACCTCTACAGTAAAAAGTGTTGTAATTTCCTGTTCATTTCACCCTTAATGGAACTATATAACTGTATTAGTGATTTTAAGGAACTTTGAAATAATCAAAAATTTGTCAACTAAATTCACTAATTCTTTAAATGTTTTTATCCTTGTAAGACTGGGAGGAATGTACAGAGGAAAGGTCCCCTTTTTTTATTTGTTTGATGTCGGCTAACCCCCCAAAATTGGGGGAAGTGCCTTGGTAAATGTATGAATTATATTTCAACTTTTTAGAAAGCCAAATAAAATGTACATTACTGCACTGAATATTGATGAATTATGTTCTCTATTTACTAAATAGTTAAAAAATGCCAAGCTGATCCACGAAAATGAAGAATTTTTTGATAAAATACTAACTTTACTAATTATTACTGATGGATAATTTCCACAGAAGTATACTTGAGTAAAGTAAGAATATAAAAAAAAAAAAAAAAAATTCTGTGATTGTAGGCCATTCCTGATTGAATGCAGTACAGTGTATTGTAGCTCTAGAATGTTTGGTTCTGTGAATATTTTGACCTTCTTTCATGATAAAATGTTAACACTTCCTAATTATCATACATTCTTACACACAGCAAAGTTTTGCTCATTATTACCTTTAGGGCGATATCACAGCTACACCATGGCACCATAACGTGAAAATCAATGAAGGATGTGCAGTGAATATAATAGCAGAACTTATATAGGAATCACTACCGATTCATAACTAGGGCCCCGGCTTTTGATGATTTGCAATGTAGGCTAATATACTAAAAATGTTAGTCTATAAAAGGGTAAATGGACTTTATAATGGTTTCATAAGAATTGTTATTTCATATCCTATCACATACTATATTAATAGTATTAAAAAACAAACAATCCACTCTAACCTGATTCTATTAGTGACAGATCTACAAACAACACCGAGCTGAAACTTGTTAGAATGAACACAGTATTTCAGAAAAAAAATTTCTTTACCATCAAGTCTCATCTCAATTATTAAATTAGCCCTATATAACTATTGATATTTGGTCAAGTGGTCTGGTTACCTTGTAATATTTATCCTTTTTAAAAATATAATCCATTTTTCTTTTCATAATGCCTTTTGGTGTTTTGGTTTTAATTCACTCAACACTCAACAAGTAGTTTACAAATTATCTATGATTCGAAGTAGTTACAAATGAAGAAGAAATACTCACTCTAGCAAATGAAACTCCTGTACCATTAGTGTCAGTTGATGATCCGTACAAAGAATCAGAAGTAGGGCTTGTGCTGCAATCACTTCCAGCAGGTACACTCTGATTTGCTGCCTCTGGCACCATTGTCATGACACTGAAAACAACATATGAAAGTTGAAGAGTAAAATTATATGAAAAATACTTTAAATATACCAAATCATGTAACACAGGCATGGGCAACCTGCGGCCGTCGATGTGTTGTTGTGCAGCCCTCAATGTTTAGGTTACTGAAACTATAATTATTTATACCAGTAATCATCATTACCAAATAAAAGATGTCAGTTTCATGTAAACTTTCACACAAATATAAGTAAAACATGGAGGAATGGCAAGATAATTTAGTATATATTGTACAAGCAATATTTTTTGTAAGTATCATCACATTGGACGCTCTCACTTGGATATAAATAAGTGTGGCCCTCGTTGATGAATAGTTGCCCATGCCTGATGCTAAACGTGCATTAGAACCAAACCTGCTTGGAAAGTCATCAGCAAATGCCGGAAACTGTTTTAGAGAGTCTATCTTCATGTTTGTTGCTCCTTTACTTCGACCGAGCATTCGGTCTTCCTCTGCCTGAACACGCTTCTCAATTTTCCTCTCCTCTCGGGCTCTTTTATTTCGTTTTTTACGCCTCATCTCTACTTGATCCTGAAGAAAAGGAAACAGACTTTGATATTTTTTAGGAACATTTTATGGCAACTTAAGATAAAACTGCAAAGAAAATTACGATAATATTGCTAATACTATACTCCCACCAAGTAATTGGGAATTTAGCTTGACAGGAAAAATGTAGCACCACCTATATGCACTATTATCCTGAAAAGGATTTTACAATTTATGTTAGGTTATTGCAGTTGATTTGCAAGTAGTGGTCACCAAAGAAAATTACTTATAAGGATAACTGGACATTCTGATTTCCAGAACAAAAAGGAGTTTGCAATGAATAAAGATAATATGCCTAACTGAAACCAAGGTAAGACTGAGGGCAAACTGCAATGCAATGCTTATAGCTGGAAGTTTTCCAAACACTGTTGATGGCTTCCCCTCCATGAACCATGCATGTTACTTAATTTTCAATAAAATCGAGAACTAATACTTTATGCTCTTTCCACAGCATCAGGAGTCATAAATTGCAAAGAGCAGCTTGAGGAGAGCCTCTTTCAACAGCAACAGGAATCATAGCAAGACAAACTACAAAGAGAAGTTTGATGAGAGCATCATTCAACAGTATCAGGAGTCATGGCAGGCTTGTATCTACATAGAGCAGCTTGAAGAGCACATCTTTCAATGGTATCAGGTGTCATAGAAAGACACTAACTGCAAAGAGCAGCATGAAGAGAGCATCTTTCAACAGGATCAGGAGTCATGGTAAGACTAACTCCAGAGAGCAGTTTTAAGAAAGCATCTTTCAACAGTATCAGAAGGCATGGTAGGCCTGTAACTGCATAGAGGAGCTTGAAGAGAGCATCTTTCAACAGTATCTGGAGTCCATATAAGAATATAATTGCAAAGAGCAGCTTAGAGAGCATCTTTCAATGGTAGAAGGAGTCAGTAAGACTAACTGCAGAGAGCACCTTGAAGAGAGCATCTTTCAACCATATCAAGAGTCATAATAAGCCTGTAACTGCAGAAGAGCAGCTTGAAGAGAGCTTCTTTCAATGGTAGGAGGAGTCAGTAAAGCAAACTGCAGAGAGCAGCTTGAAGAGAGCATCTTTCAATGGTATCAAGAGTCATATTAAGCCTATAACTGCAGAGAGAAGATTGAAGAGAGCATCTTTCAACAGTGTAAAGAGTCATAATAAGACTGTAACCATCTTTCAATGGTATAAGGAGTTATAGCAAGACTAACTGCAAAGAATAGCTTGAAGAGAGCATCTTCCAATGGTATCAAGAGTCCTTGTAAGACTGCAACTGCTTAGAGCAGTTTGAAGAGAGAACATCTTTCAATGGTAACAGGAGTCATAGTAAGACTAACTGCAAAGAGCAGCTTGAAAACAGCATCTTTCAATGGTAGGAGTCAGTAAGACTGTAACTGCAGAGAGCAGCTTGAAGAGAGCATCTTTCAACCGTATCAAGTCATAATAAGCCTGTAACTGCAGAGAGCAGCTTGAAGAGAGCATCTTTCAATGGTAGGAGGAGTCAGTAAGACTAACTGCAGAGAACAGCTTGAAGAGAGCATCTTTCAACAGTATCAATTGTCATAATAAGCTTGTAACTGCAGAAGAGCAGCTTGAAGAGAGCATCTTTCAATGGTAGGAGGAGTCAGTAAGACTGTAACTGCAGAGAGCAGCTTGAAGAGAGCATCTTTCAACAGTATCAATTGTCATAATAAGCTTGTAACTGCAGAAGAGCAGCTTGAAGAGAGCATCTTTCAATGGTAGGAGGAGTCAGTAAGACTGTAACTGCAAAGAGTAGCTTGAAGAGAGCATCTTCAACAGTATGAAGAGTCATAGTAAGACTGGAACTGCAAAGAGCAGCTTGAAGAGAGCATCTTCCAATGGTATCAAGAGTCATTGTAACTGTAACTGCTTAAAGCAGTTTGAAGAGCACCTTTCAATGGAATCAGAAGTCATAGTAAGACTAAGTCCAGAGAGCAGCTTGAAGAGAGCATCATTCGATGGTATCAGAAGTTATATTAAGATTGTAACTGCAGAGAGCAGCTTGATGAGAGCATCTTTCGATGGCATCAGGAGTCATAGTAAGACTGTAACTGCAAAGAGTAGCTTGAAGAAATCATCTTTCAATGGTATCAGGAGTCATAGTAAGACTGTAACTACAAATCACAGCTTGAAGACATCATCTTTCAACCAACAGTATCAGGGGTCATGGTAAGTTTGTAACTGCTTAGAGCAACTTCAAGAGACAATATTAAATGTGAATATGAAAGATCTCACATAAGATAGCTATGCTAACTGCAGCTTCACAAGGAATCAAAGACATTAATAAAGAAGTGTTAGATTGTATAAAGTTAAGAAAAAGGTATTGATTATTTCTTATATACCGTATATACATGTGCAACATGCAATCTCGTGTATTGACACCAAATTTTCACACGCTAAAAAAATTATTCTAACATGTATCTCTTGTATCATGCAATGTCTTTTTTCTAGAGGGAACATTAGGCTTTCTTATGCTAGATTTCCGTACCCCAAAAACTGTTGACAGTACAGTAAGTTACAATTCTACTTAGGATAAATGGTTACTTCTACCCATCCTACACTAGCTCCATAATGATAATATCTATTATTACTAGTATTTGTGATATTACCAGTACAATATTATTATTATTGGTAGTAGAGGCATTTAAATATCGTATTTCCCGAGTCATAAGACGCTACAAGTGGTAAGACGCAACCTTAAATTAGCAAGGAAGTTTTAAAAAAAAAATTGAGGGTTTTAAAACCTCTTAGTCATTGGACTCTAGCGTGATTATTGTCTGGCATAGTAACTTTACATATTTTGGGTGTATTATGGAATGTTTAAGTTATTATTATTATTATTATTATTATTACTTGCTAAGCTATAACCCTAGTTGGAAAAGCAGGATGCTATGAACCCAGGGGCTTCAACAGGGAAAATAGCTCAGTGAGGAAAGGAAACAAAGAAAAAAGAAAATATTATAGGAACAAACTAATATTAAAATAAATATCTCCTATATAAACTATAAAAAACTAACAGAACAAGAGGAAGAAAAATAAGAGAGTAGTGTGCCCGAGTGTACCCTCAAGCAAGAGAACACTAACCAAGGACAGTGAAAGACCATGGTACAGAAGCTATGGCACTACCCAAGATTAGAGAACAAAGGTTTGATTTTGGAGTGTCTTTCTCCTAGAAGAGCTCCTCACCACAGCTAAAGTCTCTCTTCTACCCTTACAAAGAGGAAAGTGGCCACTGAACCATTACAGTGCAGTAAGAAGAATTGTTTGGTAATCTAAAGTGTTTTCAGGTGTATGAGGACAGAGAAGAACATAAAAGAATAGGCCAGACTATTTGGTGTGTGTATGTAGGCAAATGGAAAATGAAACGTAACCAGAGAGAAGGATCCAATGCAGTACTGTCTGGCCAGTCAAAAGACCCCATAACTCTCTAGCAGTAGTATCTCAACGGGTGGCTGGTGCCCTGGCCAACCTACTACCTTTAAATTAGCTATATGCCGATTATCCCAATTTTATTTACATATTCACATAAGAAACCACTAAACCAGTCGTAGTTTCCACCACAATCACACAGTCATAGTGTCCGGTGTTTCTAGTGTTGTTTACATGAAAGCAGTGTGGCCAAAGGTTCGTGAAATTCTGGCAAAGAGGTTAAATTCTAGTAATACTGCCAAAATTCCTCATAGCCTGTAAATTTTCACACAAAATGTAATTCTTGATTAAAGAAATCTAGAAATTCATTTTAGGTGAAATACTTTTGCTACTGTTTATGTGATTCTAGGTCTAGTTACTTTTCTGCTAACTTAGTAATACTGCACTCAACTAACAGAGAAGTTTTTCCAAGGCCGTATTCAGAAACTGACTGACTATACTATTTTGGAACTCAGGCAACAAAGTCATTATCAATATATTGCTTTATTACAAAATATCAACCACATATGAGAAAATAGACATATACTGCATAAACAACTAATATGTCATAGCGTCTTCTGTTACGAGACCAGTTTGCTTGTAGAAAGGGGTTGGCGAGTCATCAGCTGATTATCAAAAATTATTTACTACTGTAATTCATTAAATGAAGTGCAATATAAAAATAAATGAATATTACATATGAATGATAATTTTAAGGTTTATATTCTATCTCTCATGAGTTTGAGTGCTTCTATGTCAATAGTAGTGTTTGAGGGGTGTCAAATTCCCCTATACAACTTTTTCTCTAGTGTTAAGACGCAGGGTGATTTTGGGGGGCAGTTTTCGGGAAAAAAAGCGAGTCTTATGACACGGGAAATACAGTAATCAAATGGGAAATAAAACTTGTAATAAAGCCAAATTGCTGTTAACAACCAAAGTTACCGAACAAGAAACAGCTATTATTGATAACTGAATTTGCGAAGTCGTCAAAGTCATCATTGTTGAAGGTGTCATCGTTGTTGTCATGAAGTCTTCATCATCAAAGTCATCGCCTTCGAAGTTGACGTTAGTCGAATTTCAAATATTGTACAAGTAAACAACTACTGTACTTACAGGTATGTTGATAATGACATCAAGAAGAATAAAAATTATATATATTTTTTTTACTATGTACATAGTCACCATATAGTGACCTGACAGTGCAGTAGTTTCTCGAAAGAGGCCTCCTTCTGAGCAGGTCATTCCAGGTTCTAAGAAAGCAATAATTTTGAAACTAAATGCTATAGCTACTCTTGCAAGGGGCAAAACTTGGCCCTAATAAAAGTTACTTTGGGTTTACTTCAAACTCCTATGTTTTTGTTTCTCAATTTTTTTTTTTCACTGAAAAGCCATTTGAAACAAGTAAACAACTACTGTACTTACAGGTATGTTGATAATGACATCAAGAAGAATAAAAATTATATATATTTTTTTTACTATGTACATAGTCACCATATAGTGACCTGACAGTGCAGTAGTTTCTCGAAAGAGGCCTCCTTCTGAGCAGGTCATTCCAGGTTCTAAGAAAGCAATAATTTTGAAACTAAATGCTATAGCTACTCTTGCAAGGGGCAAAACTTGGCCCTAATAAAAGTTACTTTGGGTTTACTTCAAACTCCTATGTTTTTGTTTCTCAATTTTTTTTTTCACTGAAAAGCCATTTGAAAGATAATCTTATTCACTGAAAGTTGAACACTGGAAATTATCTTATTTAAATTGTTTATGTATTTTATCAAAGTATTAAGTCACTTTTAAAGGTGACAGATTGTAGATATTAAATAACCCCGTTTTCATCTTTAAATGACAAAAGACCATTAGTAAAAATTATTTCTATATTTTGATAAATCAGGCTTCGTTTTTTTTGTCAAGATTGGTTGAAGAGAGTTTAGTATGGGCTTTTAAAGCCATTGCATAACTTGTGGTAAACTATTCCTTTAAATCAACAAATATTGCTCCCCAAACAAATACATATGCTAGATGTACCAAATGCACACACAACCAAGGTATGGCCAGCATAATATATTCTCATCTGAGGAAATTTAGTCTTTTCTCCATTTTCCCAAGATTATTCCTATTAATTTCCACACTGCAGTCCATTTCACTCCCTTATATATACTGTAATGATAAGACCAATAGCTTTCAGCTTATATTAATTTGCTTCATTAAGAATATTCTAAGATAAGGATTCCATCATTCTAAGATCTATACAATTTTTTCAGGTCACAATCAATCAACCTTAATATCCTCACCATCTTCAATCCATCTACTGAAGGTAAATGACTGTTTAATGACATGCACAAAATAAAAAAGTGAGAGAGAGAGAGAGAGAGAGAGAGAGAGAGAGAGAGAGAGAGAGAGAGAGAGAGAGAGAGAGAGAGAGAGAGAGAGAGAGAGAGAGAGAGAGATAATACCTGAAACATTGACTCTGTGAGTTTTGATATTAATGGTTGACCCAATGCTACTTCCACGACATCAAAACTGCAAGCGACGGGTAGATGTCTCAGATACCGCAAGCGATTCCTCAAATCCTCCGACATAGATGTGGTTTCCTACAATTAAAATAATCCTTAAAGATATATCAGCTCACAAAAATCTGTAGTATTACTTGCATGTAGAAGTATTATTATTGAGGTGGCTTCTGCTCGGCCTTGAGGCATGCAATTTCAAAATCACAGAGTCTTGTTACTAATCAAAATGTCTGTCCCCTATGCACTTGAAAAATTGAGGGGCTATTTCAATCCTCTCCTACTACACTATATATGTACCAACAAAAATTTAAAACTATTGCAGATACTTACCTTCTCGAGCACCTGTGCTTTGATTACAGGTGGACAATTCTCCAATGAGCCATATTCTTGGACAAGCATTTTCACATTCAATGAATGAAGGTAAATCTGAGCTCCATTATTTGCTTGGTAAAAGAAGAATGTTGACTTGGGAGCATTTTTTGGACCCTGCAAAAAAATACAAAATTAATTTCTGTAATAATTATGACTATTATTGTCAAACAAAAGTGATGGGTATGGATACAACTGCCAATCAAAATCAAATTCATTAACCAGGGGGCAAAATCAAATATATTAACTGGGGGGGATAGGGCCCTAATCATGGGTAAATATTTGGAAAAAAAAAAAAAATATTTACCGACATCTTACTTAACTAAATTTTGTTATTTAGTACTACACAATTTGAATTTACAGTATAAACAAAAATGTGATCCTCAGTGATAATAACCATATCACTGGCAAATGGCTGAAGTTCTCCATGCAATGAAACAAGGAAGATAAAACTTGGAGGGTATATACATTCAAACACAAAATACAGTAACATTTAAATGAAAAAAGTTTGTCTTACATATCATTTGACTTTAATTTTCAAATAAAATACACGTAAACTATTTCAATGATAATTTGTTCGTTTCCTAGCTATACAAACTTTAGACCCTCAATAAGAGTACAGTATTACTTTAGCAAAGGTGAAACCACCAAAAAGAAATTAAAAAGGTAGTTGGTTATAACTCTCTAACGGTGGTGCAGGGAAACCCACACCCACCGGTCAATCAGTCCAGTAAGAATGCAGCATTCCCGCTATGAGAGGACATAGGGTTATCGAGCCTACTATCTATCCCTGCAAAACAGGGTGTCTGAGTACATTCCTCTTGCCTAGAATCAACCTCACTGGCAGCTCTGCAGCATTGTTAACTGCTCAAGGTGCCCCTGTTTCAACAACTTGCAAAGACTGTACAAGAGGGTCCCTTGTGACTTGTTAACAATACACTACAACAGTGGTGTCAGTCATCAACACCATTGAGTACCCCATCAAATTTTACTGGAAAGATTGAAGTTCTAGGAAAACTTGCTTTTACAGCAGGTTGATTTGCAGGGGCTTTTCTTTTAGTCCATGAACGTAAGCATCTCCAGGAGTAGCTAATAAAGTGGAAGTTTTACGGCAGGATATTCATCGTTAAGCCACCAGGAAAGATTCCCATTGTTAAAAAAAAAGATGTAGGAAAAATATAAATTGTTTTAATCTTTATTATTACTTTACTTTTTTAATAGTTCAGTAATTTTTTTCTTCATATTGTAAGCTCTTTATCCATAAAGTAGGGTCCCGAATTATGCGAGAATTTGGTCGATCAATGACCTCGTACAAATGGAAAATCGCATATTTCGAAACACACAACTAACGGAAATAATTCCATTGGGGCCATGGCAACCAGCAACTTGCCTATTCAAATGTGTTTACTACCCATTTCCAATACTTTCTATGTACTATACTGCATTCTTTTTTATATAAAATTATTCTTGTAAATAAATTAAATTTTTAATATGCTTTAAAGTTCTAATAACTTGAGAAAAGGTTAAAATCAAAACCAGGATGGGTGTAAACACCGTATATTTCCGTTATTACACGACCCAAAATACACAGATAGATTTTAATGTTTGTCATATCAATTGTATAAGACAACTGGTGAATAGTAAAACCATCACTCTATAGACTAGCTTTTGTTGTATCATTGAAAATCCAGAATTATCAAAATAAGGGCGATTTTATATCATGCGTTTCCTAAACACGCCAAAAAGCACAGTAAAAAACGACAACCAATCTTTTGTTTACGTTTATCTCTGATCATAACGAAGAAACAGACGCATTTACACATCTGTGTATAGGTTAGTTTTTGCATCAACAGTAATCTTACCAAGTATTGATTATATGTTGATTTTGCTATTACCAATGTTCTACTTAATTTTTCTTAGAACTTCCAAATAAATGAAATGAATGCCACTTATTTAATGTTTTTTTTTTATGACACCGCCTGAAACGGAAACCTTTCATTCGTTTACTGTACGCTCCATCTTCGATCATAATAAACAAACTAAGGCATTAAACGCGCATGATCAAAGTGATAAATAATATTAAAAGCTTTTAGTAAATATGTTATTACAAATATTATTTAACGTATCTATATAAATTCCTACTTACGTAGCAAAGCAGGAAAACTATTTTTTGCTTTTTGTATTTAATCGACAATAACAGACTGCCGCTAATGACTGAATGATAATTTACGATAATTCTAAACTGTTACTAAAGATGATTGTCCATTCCGTATCCAAAATACTTTTCCTAACTTTAATTATAAGTCAACTTGTACCCACTTCAATTATGAAACCATCTATAAAAAGAGTAAGAGAAGAAGCAAGTACTAGGCCGATTTTTAAAGTTATTGAACAATTAAGTTACGCTATAACGTTCGATGTGACAGAGATGGTGCGAGTTTGGAGAAAGTAAGGAAAATTTAATCATGATTGCTTTTAATATAATTAATACTTTGTGAAGCCACAAAGATTTCATTTGTTACACACACACACACACACACACACACACACACAGAGTGTGTGTGTGTGTTTTAAAAGTACTTAACAAAAAAAATGATACATTAAAACACATTGGAGATTATGTAATATTAACTAACTGTATAGATGGTTTGAATAAGTTAAGAAATGGTATTAACGATACTTTGTTGCTGTATTCTTACGCGCATATTGAGAGCGGCAGCTAGACATCAGCTGATCTGATCACAGCCAGAAGTAAAACAAAAAAGAAGTCAGCAATACTCGATTTTTAAAACACACCCGAAATTAAAAAACAAATGCACATGTTTTCTTAAACCGCAATTAACTATTTGAAGAGTAGCAATTTTCTAGAATAAAATTATGTATCCTAAAAAATTGTGGTTTGCTGACGAAATCGGATACCGTATTTTAAGCTACGATTGAAATGGATGTAAACACTATTTTTTTTTTTTTTTTCGTATTTCATTGACACTTAAGAAAACCGATTTTGGTTTCTTCATCTATTAGTAAGTATTGTATAACACGAGAGAGAGAGAGAGAGAGAGAGAGAGAGAGAGAGAGAGAGAGAGAGAGAGAGAGAGAGAGAGAGAGAGATATTTTCATAATTATTCTTTGTACTCAACAAAACCAATCTTTGCAAATCAAATGTAAACTTTAAAATATGACAAAATATTGCCGACTCGTTACCGAAGTTTAGGCTATTCACTGCCGATAAACGACCCAAGTCTACTCGTGAAAACCTTGAACACCCGAAGGGAAAAATAAAGCTTTTATATGCTGTACTAAAAAAAAAAAATAATGCTTTAATATACCATCATTAACACTACCATTAAAATTATCGAAAGGTTGGAGAAAGATAAAGATTGCCGAGAATGTAACCACAATTCGGTTTACATTTTGTCAGCTGGACTCGCACAGTTAACAGTTGATTTCATTGTTGATGTGGAATTTTATCCTTAAATAGGCTTATTATGAAATTATGTTAATAAGATGTAATGTTAATATTGTTTTGTAACATTTATTATAAATCACCGTATTTAGGGCTACCAATATACAGTGAACCCTCGCTACTTCGCGGTTCGACCATCGCGGATTCACCACTTCGCGGATTTTTTCCATAACCCATATATATACAGTAATATATATATATATATATATATATATATATATATATATATATATATATGTATGCATGTATTTATGTATATATGTAGGTATGTATATGTGTATACATATAAATATATATATATATATATATATATATATATATATATATATATATATATATATATATATATATATATATATATATATATATGTGTATGTATATATATATATATATATATATATATATATATATATATATATATATATATATATACATACACATATATATATATATATATATATATATATATATATATATATATATATATATATATATATATATATCTAAAGTAGGAAGATGTGATGTAATTCTAAGGGAAAAGTATGGGAAATATGTCTGGGTAATAAGCAAAGCTCTACCTCCTGTTTGTTTCTACATTATGATCAGAGATAAATGTAAACAAAACATTGGTTGCCATTTTTTATCGTGCTTTTTAGCATGTTTAGGAAATGCATGATATAAAATCACCTTAAATATTTGTGCCTGTTTTAGTTTAGGGTACTGTAGTACATGCATTAAGTGTTCTGTACATTAAAGGGTAGTTTGTTAACAGTACTACGTACAAGGGAAGGTTTTAAAAGTCTGAATATACATGTTGAATAAATAGGTAAATATGGTGTCACTACTTCGCGGATTTTCACCTATCGCGGCCGCGACTGGAACCTATCTACCGCGATAAACGAGGGTTCACTGTACTTGAAAAGATAATAGATTTGATACTTTTTGTAGTGCTTGACTAGCAGACTTTGAACAGCTTCGCAGATACAGAAAATTTATTTTTGAAAAATAGCTATCGCATAAAAGGGGAATCGTATAATTCGAACACGTATAATTCGGGACCTTACTGTAGTTTCATGATCCCCTTTCTTTGTTTTGATAGAGTAAAAGCCAGGGATCATATGTTAAAATTTCTAATAAGATTGAGTGAAGCCAGTTCAGATGTAAACAGGGTTAGGAATTAGTAGAGTAGAGGCAAACGTAGATAATAGCTTATTATGCTTGGGAATTGGGTCACTGGCCAGGTTTCTTGGTGTTGGCTGTGAAGTTATTTTTCTTGCCTAAGGTACTAAATAAAAACAAAGACAGAATGGTTTGCTGACCCAGGACACTACAAAGATAGCAAGTGAACCTTTCAGTGGAAAGTGTAGTAGAGGTATGTTGCATACAACATTGTTACTTATCTTTTACTGGTGAAAAATTTATGCTACTGCAAATGTCTTCCATAAGGAAATTTTTTGTCGGTGGCAATTGGAAGATGAATGGGAAAAAAGCCTCTATCAATGAAATCATTAAATTTTTTTAAGATGGGACCTTTGAACCCAAACTGTGAGATATTGTCTTTCATTAATACAGTGTCAACATGCATAGATATATATAAATGACACAGAATCTCTCGCATTGCTGTTTATGGCCACGTAGGTGGTGGTAGACTTAAAAGTTTCAGCCAGAGGCAAACTGTAAGTGATGTGATTGTCCAAACCTGCTGTCAGTATACGTAAATCATGGTCCACAATGCTGCGGGGTTCTCATTTAAGCTTGAAGCTTCCTTATGTCACAAGCTTGGAACTTTGTCTTGAATATGTTGACGTTGATCGAAAAGGCTCACTCTTGATGCTAAATGCTAAAAAATCTGCATGGCAAAATCAAATAGAACTTTATTCTGAAAAAAGGACTTTTATATTCGATATTTTATTTTTGTCTGTGTGACTTTGCAATCAAGAGGAGGGGCCACATCCATTTCCATGGGTAGAAAATAACTATGATATACTATGTAGCACAACTTGTAAGCCTTCTTTTTAACCCTGGATAGGTACGGTCCTCGGACACC
This sequence comes from Palaemon carinicauda, assembly GCF_036898095.1. Lineage (NCBI taxonomy): Eukaryota > Metazoa > Arthropoda > Malacostraca > Decapoda > Palaemonidae > Palaemon > Palaemon carinicauda. Next base: position 116,200,226 of record NC_090727.1, on the reverse strand, counting down.
CCTTTAAGGGTATACTCTGACGCGAACGACCCCGACGCCAAAAAAAATTCTTGAAAAATCAGTTTTTGCAGTAACCTCCTTTTTTCTTTTGCCAAAAAAAACTTCAATGAATGCTTAAAACAACTGTAAAGATAAATACTACTCATCTGCAGAAAAACTATTTATTATAAATATTTTAAAAAATTAAGTAGAAAAAAAAAAGACCTGACATAAAAATTCATAAAAAAAAAGTTTATACATATATACACAAATCCTTTTAGGAATTGATTCTTGAATGTTTAGGACACATCTTGATGTATTTTGGATGAAGTCAGACCCATGGAGGTGGAGATCTGAAATGAGAAAAAAAGGGTAACTTTTTTTGGCCAAAAAAATTTGTCCAAATTTCATGAATTTTTTTGGGTACCCAAATGAAATAGGAAGTGGCTAATTTTTTTTAGGGAATAAACATATGTTATCCTAAAATAGAAATATGTAAAAAAATCTTCATTATTTTGTAAATTACATTTATATCAGGGGCCATATCTAAAGGTAATTTTTTGAGTACTTGGAAATTTCGTAAAAAAATACATATATTTAATATATAATATGATATTTATGCATGTAAAAATATACTAAAATATCACAAATTCTATAGGGAACAAGAATATATATAGATAGGGCAGCTTACGCTTCGGATATGTCCACAAAATGGCCGCCAACCACACTGACTCAAGACTCCCTAATCTGCCACTTGAAATGTAGGAAGGGTATGTCAATTTCAAGGTGTTATTTACTAATCTAATTATTATTGGATATGCATAAAATTGTATGGTGGGTTGCTGGATAATTGTCGATTATTTTACGACTATAAAATTAAAATTCTGACCCAAAAAATTTTTTTTGAAGGGAAATAAAATCGAAAAAAAAAAATGTAAAACAATATTTTAGCTAAAAAAATTTGATGATATTCAATCAAAAAAAAAGTAAACAAAATTTTCCGACAAATAAACATCTAGAGGAATCATTACTCTGTGATAGTTCCTTAGTACGTAGTAATTTTGAAAGAATTGGGAAAAAACGAAAAAAGGGCAATCACCGGAAAATCGAACACATACCTATATATACGCCATATCTGGCTAAAAAAAAGATAGGCATGGGTAGCCAGATCATCTAGAAACACTTTCCAACACTATAAAAATATAAGTTTTGCGACACTACTTGCCAATTCCTTACGGTAACATGACTAAGCAAAAAAATGCAAAACAAATAAAAAGGGGCACTCGTGGAAAAATGGCCATTCTAATATACGGCATTTCAGAAAAAAAAAATTTCAGCCTCGTGCTAGGCAAACCATCAAGGCATATTTTCCGACAAATAAACATATAAATGAAATATTACTCTGTGATAGTTCCTTAGTACGTAGTAATTTTGAAAGAAATGGGAAAAAACGAAAAAATGGCAATCACAGGAAAATCGAACACATACTTATATATACGCCATATCTGGCTAAAAAAAAAATAGGCATGGGTAGCCAGATCATCTAGAAACACTTTCCAACACTATAAAAATATAAGTTTTGCGACACTACTTGCCAATTCCTTACGGTAACATGACTAAGCAAAAAAATGCAAAACAAATAAAAAGGGGCACTCGCGGAAAAATGCCCAACATTCTAATATACGGCATCTCAGATAAAAAAAAAGACATGCACGTGTTAGCCCAACCATCAAGGCACACTTTCTAACACATAAACATGAAAAAAAAATCAATAATATACGGCAATTCCTTACTACGTAGTAAATTTTTACAAATATTGAAAAAAAAACAGAAATTGGCAACCGCAGTTAAATACCCAATATACCAATAACTACGTCGTATCTGACAAAAACAAAATCACGCATGGGTAGCCAGATCATCTAGACACACTTTCCAACATTAAAAAAGCAAAAGTTTTACGACACTATTTCGCAATATCTTACGGAAAAATGACTTGGCAAAAAAATTAAAAAAAATTAAAAGGGGACACTCGCGGTAAAATGCCCGACATTCTAATATACGACATCTCAGATAAAAAGAAAGACATGCACGTGTTAGCCCAACCATCAAGGCACACTTTCTAACACATAAACATGAAAAAAAAATGAATAATATACGGCAATTCCTTACTACGTAGTAATTTTTACAAATATTGAAAAAAAAACAGAAATTGGTAACCGCAGTTAAATACCCAATATACCAATAACTACGTCGTATCTGACAAAAACAAAGTCATGCATGGGTAGCCAGATCATCTAGACACACTTTCCAACACTAAACAAGCAAAAGTTTTACGACACTATTTGGCAATATCTTACGGAAAAATGACTTGGCAAAAAAATGAAAAAAAAATGAAAAAGGGGCACTCGCGGTAAAATGGTCCTCGTGGTGATGAACGACATTTTAGCTAAAAAAAAAAACATGCACATGGTAGCCAAACAATCCACCAAGACTTTCCACAACTGATAACCTATACAAGTTGCACCATTCTACGACAATTTCATAATACGTAATAACTTTGATAATTATGCAAACTACCTCAGAAGGGTAAACTCGGACGCGAACGACCCCGACGCGTCTCAGAAATCGGGGAAGGAGTACAGCTACAGCAATGCACATCTGGACACTACTAGAGCGTGTAGGGGAGACACCTCCTGCAGGTCGATCACCCACAAATTCAGTTACAGGGGTGAGTCACGTGAGAAAAACCTGTTTTTTTTTGACGCTCGGGGTCGCAAACGACCCACCGTACCTATCCAGGGTTAATATATTACATAATTTTGTGTCTTTCTGATGTAAAGGTGAGAATGTAGAGACAGGTCAGATGTGTAACATTGTTTTACAATCCCTTTGATCCTGACTGAAGTAACCTGTCAGATTTTATTTGAATTTAGCCAAAATATTTACACAGGTTGGTCTTATTTATTTCTGTAGAGTAAATATTTAGAGGATTAATTCCTAAGAGGCTCTGCATGGAGATATTTCTCTCTCTCTATCTGGTTGAGAAGGCCTGTAATTTTATATTGTATGTTCTTTTCTTATTGATTAAAACATCTTTACTTAATCTTTTCTCATTACACTTCCTACCAGAGGGTATTTTTTGTTCCAGTCTATAAATATAGTACTCTAATAATATCATTCAGTTACCTGAAATAAAAAAAATATCCTAACTTGAAAGAATGCCGCTGCAGTTTATTTAGAACTCTGTACTACGCAATCTACGTGCTACCATAACTACACCATACCTACTGATCCACTGGAAAAAGATGGGATGGGAGATCACTGGCTGACAACCAATGATGAATCAAGGTACAACAGAACAGATGGCTTGTGAAGATGCCAGTAGATAAAACTTTGCCAATGAAGATGATTTTCTAGAAAAAAACTCCCAAGGTTGAACAGTTCTCGCTTGAACAAGAATGGTTGGGCTACCTTTCACACTGCTGATTCAATCTTGTGGTGGGAAGACTGTAGCTGCTGCTGCTGTCTATCAGAATGCCCAGGTACTTCATTATATGCTTGGGTACGATTAAAAATTTTGCAATTTACCATACGCTACAGATTAAGACAAAACGAAAATAGATCCTGAAGCATTTACCTTTCAGAAGATGCCAAGACCGGCCAGTCGTTGAAATACCTCAACAGACTAATAGAGTCGTCCCGAGGTTTTTGCAGATTTGCGTTTCGTGAATTCACTTCATGACAATTTTTCTTGGTGATTGATAGATTGATTGATTTATTCGAGATTTTCTGGCATCCTGACATCTAAGGTCATTGACGCCGATATCGTTTATTTTAAATAAAGAGTAAAAGAATATTCAATTAAATCCATAACAGCAAAGATGTCATTTTAAAAGCTAAATAGCTTTCAGAAGACCTGCTTCTGAAATAAAGCTAAAAATATCACTTGCATGGTAGGACACATGTCCAAGAATCTTGGCGGTGATGAAACTGCCATCCTCACCTCAAGCCTCAAATAGATACCCATTTCTCTCACTACTAAAAGTGGGGCATTCGGTCAACAAATGCCTCACTGTCCAGGGTACCAAACCATCGTCACAATATGGCTGGTATTGTCCAGTAAGCAGAAATTCATATGTCAACCGAGTGTGACCATTGCGGAGATGACAAAGAGTAGTCTCCCACTTTCGGGGCATCACATTATATTTCCAAGGGGATATAACATTTCTCACATTTTATTTCTAACTAAACTACCCCAATGCTGTTGCTAATTATTGAAAATAAAGTTCTTAATGATGGGTTAACAATCATCATAAAGAATGGGGCATCATCTGGGTAGTATTTCAGCTGCAGCATTCTTAGCCAATAAATCTGCTTTCTCGTTTCTAGACACACCTACAAGCCGGAACCCGGACCAATAATAAAAAGCCATTCTAAAATCTTTAAAACTAAAGGATTATTGGAATTAAAAACCTCAAACTTGAAGGACACTCCTTGCATCACTAAAAATGGTAAAATTACCCCCTTCTCCAACGCTACTACTTCAATAGCGGTTAGTATACCATATAGTTCGGCAGTAAATATGGAAGCTATTAAAGTGCACCTCTACAATTAAAAGCATTACTATATAGTCCAAATCCACCAGTATTCATAAAAGTCAATCCCCTATGTTCTGCAACATGTTCCATACAAAGAAACCTAGCTTCTAAGTCTGTCATATTCATTTTACCTCCAATAAAATATTTACAAAAGGATACCTCTTTTAATTTCCATGATACCTTAAATGGAAGCACCTTACTTCTAAAAAAAAAAGTATATTAATTGTTTAACCCGAAAACCATAAAGTTGCGGAGATTTTGGGTGCAACTCAAAGTATGATGTGTGCTTTACAAGGCTTGCAGTCTGATAGGTAGAAGAATTAGAATATCTTCCAACCCAATACCAAACAACTGAAGACTTTCGGTAAAGGTCAAAAGATAATTCTCCAGCATCAACAAGGAGACTTTGAATAGGCGAAGTTCTAAACGCTCCTGTGGACATTCTAATACCAGCATGATGTATTGAATCTAATATCTTTAATCAGCTTGGGGTGGCTGAGGAGTATATATTACACAATTTTTGAAAAAAAAATCAAGGCCTTGTATGATTTTAAAAAAGCATTGCGGTCTGGTCGCCAATATGATTGCGGCAATACTTTTAAGAGATTCAGGGCCCCAAGACAGTTAGCTTTTAATGCTTTGAAGTGAAGTACCCATGTAAGTCTACAATCAAATATCAATCCTAAAAATTTAGCTTCACTTACACAAGGGATCTGCTGAACTTCAATGGGGTTTGGATGTACTGTACTCCCTGAATACAGTACATCCAAACTCCATTGAAGTTCAGCAGATCCCATGTGTAAGTGAAGCTAAATTTTTAGGATTGATATTTGATTGTAGACTTACATGGGTACTTCACTTCAAAGCATTAAAAGCCAACTGTCTTGGGGCCCTGAATCTCTTTTAAAAGTATTGTCGCAAGGAAGAACAAATGGACAAGTTTTGCTAGTCAAAAACTTAAACCCATTCTTATCAGCCCACTGAATAGTTTTGTCAATTGAGAATTGTAGTTTTCTCTCAACCAAATGATATGGAGAGATCATCAACAAATAGTGTTGAGAGAATATCTTGAGGAATGAGAGGATATCTCATAAATGGCTAGTGCAAATAGGGCTACACTTCGCACAATACCCTGAGGCACTACTCCTTTCTGACATTTCCTCTCATTTGAAGAAAATCTATGATTGAATGAACAATGGTAGCTATACTCATAATACCAAACTATGAATGGTTCTAAGTGTACCATATCTCCACGTGGTATTATGTGCCTTTTCAAAGTCAAAAAGACATTAAATGGTGCTGTTTGGAAGCAAAGGCTTCACAAATAGCGGCCTCAAGTCGTATCAACACATCACTCGTTGAGTGCATTTTTCTAAATCCACACTGAATAGGTGATAAAATACCCTTCTTTTCAAGGTACCACATCAGTCTCGCATTGACCATCTTCTCAATTTTACATAAACAAGATGTCAATGCAATTGGTCAAAAATTTGCGGCTAAAAACTTGTCCTTATCACGTTTAAAAAAGGCTAAAATAAGGGCTAGTACCCAAACACTTGGACAACTATGATCATGCCATTTTCCGTTAGTAATGCTTAAAATAAATAACTTTGTATTAACAGGTACAGTATATGTTTAATCATCGCATATGGAATTCCATCGGGTCCAGGGGCTGTGTCATTAAAAGTAGCAAATGCGGAATCAAATTCTCTTTCAGTAAAAGGAGAATTATACAACTCTTCCCTTCCTATTTCAAAATCACAAATTTTATTGATTAGTATTTTTCCTAACAGTACTTACCTCGAACTACTTTCTTAGGAGTATCTGGGATCTCCTCCCAACCGACCACAGTTATGTGTAGTTTACCCTAGTCCCATTTTTTATGAGGGGTAACCTCAGGTGGAGTGATACGCGCCCTGAGGCTAACCCCGGGTCAGAGAGCATGCTTGCTCAGGTCTCGATCTCCAGTAAGTTCTTGATAGCTTAGGTATCTATGAAGTCCAGCAAGGCACTCGGGGTAGGATGGGCGGGCCATTACCCGAAAGTAGTTCGAGGTAAGTACTGTTAGGAAAATACAAATTACTTAAAATGTGATTTTTTCCAACACGGAGTACTTACCTCGAACTACTTTCTTAGGAGACTTATACCTTAGGAGGTGGGAGTGTCCTTCAGGACCTAGAGACCGTGACGAGTATAGAAGAGGAACCTAGGTAGGAGACTAGGTTCTGCTGACCTCAAGGAAAACACGAGAAAATAGGGAAAACTACGCAAAAAACCATCTTAGTGTCTAAGTAACTCACTTCTGCAAGAATCCTAGGAGACATGTCCTTCCAATGATAGTGTATCCCATGGCAGTTTCAGGGGGCTACCCGAGTCATTTCCGGTAAGGGAATAGGGGAAGGAAGAACAAGGGGGCTCAGGAAGGAACCTGTGTCTCTTGGACTTACTACCCGCAGTTACCACTGGGGCTACACCTTTAAACCGTTTGGAGCGCGGAAATGATGGGGCCGAGCGAGACCCCGTCCAGGGACTTTCTCGAGTAGCCCTTCAAGTAGTGAGCCGTAAAGGTCGACTGGCTAGACCAAGTACCTGCCCTCAGGATTTGGCCCACTGCCATGTTTTTCTCAAACGCCAATGAAGTATTTAGACCCCTAATGTTGTGGGGTCTTGGCTTTCCTGGTAGGGGGACCCCTGCACTACTGTAGGGCCTGACGATCACTTGCCTTAGCCAGAAGGAGATAGTGTCCTTGGAGACTGGCTTCTTCACAGTCCCGAGGAAAATGAACACACTCTTGATCTCGGGACGAAGTCTAGCTGTCCTCTCTAAATACTGCCATACTGCCCTGACAGGGCACAGCAGCAAGTCCCTCGGGTTGTCCGAGCGAGGGATAGCTGGCACTGAGAACCCTTCAACTTTGGGGTCCCAAGCAGCTGGATTCCGAGTCTTGGCTACCAAGGAGGGTAAGAATCTGAAGGTAGCTTCTCGCCAGCCCTTCGAGAGAGATCTCGTACGACAGGCCATGAATCTCACCTACTCTTTGCTGATGCCAGAGCTAAACGAAAGACTGCCTTGAGGGTGAGCTCCTTGCCTATTATGTCTTTTAGAGGCTCGAAGGGAGGTTCCGAAAGCATCTTCAGTACCCTAGCCACATCCCGCTGGGGCACTCTGGCGGCTTGGGGGGAACACGACTGCTCGAAGCTCTTGATGAGCGTCGAGATATATCTGGAGGCACCTAGGTCTAGGTCCTTCAGGAGGAAGACTTGGGATGGACGTGCCCACTTCGTCCCTGAGATAGACCAGGAAGTCTGCTATCTCGTGAATGGAGGCCCATAACGGTCTGATGTTCTTCGAGGAGCACCCCTTAGAAAAGGTAGCCCACTACGCCTGGTACACCTCGACTGACGAACGCCTCAGGTACCCTGACATCTTTGATGCCGTCCTCGGCGGAAATCCTTCCTTCTCAGGAGACGCTCGATAACCTCCACGCGTGAAGGCGGAGGGACCGAGGGTTTTCGTGGAACCTCTGGAAGTGAGGCTGCCGGAGAAGGTCTGGTCTGTCTGGAAGTGGCCCAGGTGGAAGGCGTGCCAGTTCCTTTAGATCTGTGAACCACTCTCTCTCTCTGGCCACCAGGGCGCTACCAAAGTCACCCACAGGTTGGCCGTCCGTCTCACCCTGTGAGGACCTGTCTGAGCATCCCGAAGGGTGGGAAATCGTTAACGTCGAGGTTGCCCCAATGGTGTTGGAAGGCGTCCTTGAATGCTGATGCTGGATCTGGCACAGGAAAACAAAACACGGGGAGCTGTGCGTTTAGTCTTGTGGCGAAGAGGTCTATCACCAGCGAGCCCCACTTCAGGAAGAGGGTTCTGACCACTTCTGGGTGTAGGGACCACTCGGGCCCTACCACTTGACCCATCCTGCTGAGGCCGTCGGCCAGGACGTTCCTCTTCCCCGGAGAGAACCTGGCTGAAAAATTGATTTGTTCCACTTCGGCCCATTCTACGAACTCCATCGTGAGACTGCACCGTTCCTTCGACTTCAGTCCTCCTTGCTTTTTCACGTAGGCCACCACCGTGGCGCATTGCCGCAAACCAGAGCCACGGTGCTTCCCCGGGGTAGATGGACAAACTCTAAGCACGCCCTTTGTACAGTCCTCATCTCCAGCACGTTTATGTGCAGGTTCGTCTCCTCGACTTCCCATTTACCTTTTGCCGTTTTGTCGAGAAGATGGGCACCCCAGCCCTCCTTGGATGCGTCCGTAAACAGGAGCATCTCCGGAGGGTCGGTTGCGAAGGGCATTCCCTTGAGGGTGTTCGTTCTGACATGCCACCACTCCAGGACTTCCTTCGTCTCCAGGGACATCTGGACTATCTTATGCGGGGAGTCCTATCAGTCTTTGCCAGTCCCTGGCTCTCCTGGGCTGGCCCGACAGGAAGGGCCAGAGTGTCTGTTTCAGGTAGTCCAGTCTCTCCGCGGAGGGGAAGGCCCTCGCCATCCGGGAGTCTAGGACCAACCCTAGGTAGGTCATCCTGGTGGAGGGTATCAGCTGGAACTTTTCCAGGTTGATGATGATACTCAAGACGTTGCAGAACTGCAGGAGCTTCGCGCGTTGTTCCCTCAGTACTTCCTCTGAGGCTGAAAGCAACACCCAGTCATCTAAGTACCGAATCTGGCGGACGCCCTGTTCGTGCGCCCAGTCTGAAACTGTTGCGAAGACCTCGTGAAGCCCTGAGGGCTGTCGACAGTCCGAAGCATAGGGTTTTGAACTGCAACGTTTGGGCACTCCATTTACCCTTAGGAACTTCCTGCTGGAGGGATGGACAGGGACCTGGAAGTAGACGTCTTTGAGGCCTATGGACCTCATGAAGTCCTCCTCCTTCAAGGCCGCTAGGACCGACTTCGGAGTGTCCATCTTGAAGTCGGTGTTGCACACGAATTTGTTGAGGGCTGAAAGGTCTATGACCGGTCACCAGACCCCTGTCGCCTTCTCCACCAGGAAGAGCCTGCTGTAGAACCCTAGACCCGGTTTCTTGACTGGTTCTACTGCCCCTTTCGCCAGCATTGCTGAGCCTCCTTCCTGCAATGCTGCTACTCTCAAGAGGTCCTTGGGTGCCAACCACTCCGACTGTTGATCTGGGATCCGAGGTGGGGGTCCGCTAGGAAGGGCAACCTGTACCCCTCCTTTAGTACTGCTATGGTCCACGGATCCGCTCCATGGTCCCGCCATGCTTGCCAAGATCGTTTGAGGCATCTCCCCACCTGAGGCGTCGGCAGGAGTAGGGGGCCTCCCCTCCTATCTCCTTCGAGAGCCGTGGCCTGAACGCCCCCTCCTGGAGCCCGAGTAGGAGGGTCTGAAGGCTAACTGTGGAGTCGAAGCTCCTCTACGGGGGGCAAGGCAAGGGAAAGATACGTGTGCCAACTTCTACATCTGACGGGCGGACGGAGCCGAAGAGGCACTGGGCAAAGGTGCGGGGCTCCCTCTCCAGCGGTCACCGAGACAGGCACTGGAGAGGCAATAGCCCCGTTCGACCAGCTCGGGGAAAAACCACTCTGCCTTCGTCACGGATGGAGTCCTCATGGGCCTAACCCCCTCCCGGGGAAATCTGTGGGGTTTAAGCACCCAGCCATGTCAGAGGCCTCTTCTGATGCTTGGATGGGGCTGGCCCCATCACGGATGGAGCCGCCGGAACGGAGGTATCCGTCATGGGTGCGTCAGCGGCCACCTCCAATGCTTGGATGGGACTGGCCGGGACGATGGGACGGGGGTACCCGTCATGGGTCTACCCCTTCCCGGGGAGATCTGTGGGGTTTAAGTACCCTGCCATGTCAGCGGCCTCCTCCGATGCTTGAATGGGGCTGGCCGGGACGATGGCACGGCTGGCTCCATCACGGATGGAGCCGCCGGGAAGGAGGTAGCCCTCATGGATGTGTCAGCGGCCACCTCCAATGCTAGCTCCATCACGGATGGAGCCACCGGGACGGAGGTATCCGTCATGGGCCTACCCCCTCCCAAGGAATCCGTGGGGTGTGAGTACCCTGGTATACCAGCAGTTGACCACGAAGCCTGAATAGAGCTGTCGTGGTACTGGGTATGGATGCCATGCTGCCGGGTCGAGCCAGCGGCTGCCTCCGCTGGACGGATGGAGCTCCTGCGGAGATCCATGGAGCCTCGGGCTTCCCCGTGCTGGCTGGTTGGTTCCTTCGTTCAGGGCGGGCCATCGAAGAACCGGAGGCCGGGACAAGGCTGCCAGTCCGAAGGGGCGACTCTCTCCGCTGGGCGGGAGAAGTCAGAACCTTCGCGCGCTTATGCCTGTCGACCGAGACCTGGTGCGATGACTTTCGTCGATGATTGGGTCTGCTGGAGGAGACGTACTGCGAGGATGGCGAAGGAGCTCTAGGGAGCCAGCCAGTGAGGGCCTCTGCTGCACGGGGGTATCTACCAAGCTGCTGAGGCCCGAGAGCCAGTCCTCATCCATCGCGGGCTTCGGTTCGTCCAGCCTGTGGTGCCGTCTGATGAGGGCTAGTACTTTTCTGTACGCGGGGGACCTCGTCCGCTGAGCCTTCCGTCGGATGCCCTTCTGCCTGAGAAGGAGCACCTACGACGGGGGGGCCCGCTTAGGGTGAAGGCATCCTTTGTCGTGGTACGACTTCGGCAGTTCTGGATGGAGGACGGGCATCGCCGCTGGGAAGTAGGCCTCCGTCCTGGACTTGACTCTCCTCATGGAGGACCAAGCTGCTGCGGGCTTCCTCGTGGCTGCTGGTTGTCTTTCACGTTCTGGCCGGCCTGTCGAAGTCTTGGAGGCTGGGACACGGCTGCCAGACCAAAGGGGCGACTCTCCGCGGGGTGGAAGGAGTCTGAACCTTCGCGGACTTATGCCAGTTTACCATAGCCTGCTGTAGGGTGCGTACTTCGGAGCGGGAGAACGAGCCCTTGGCAGCCAGCCAGAGGTACCCGGAACTGCTGAAGCTCCCAGGAGGTGTCTGCGTGGGATGGCGACACGCACCCATTCCTCCCTAGGGGGACGACTTCTTCTGTGCCTCCTGGGAGAACCTCCGACGGGCGTGCCCACACGTGACGGGGGTACTCCGACGGAGAACCTCGCACGTGGGGGTCTTGGACCGACGCTCTCGCGGGGGTTCCCGTCGAAGGAAGGGCATCGCCGTCGGGACGGGGGACTCCGTCCTGGGTCCAACATCTCTTCCGGAGGTTCTCGTATCTGCGGGCCTGCCCGTCGAGGAAAGCCGAGGGCTGCACTCGTGACGAGCTAGGTGGCCTTTGGAGGTCAGGACTCGGCTGCCAGACCGAAGGGGTGACTCTCTCCACTGGGCGGATGGAGCCGGAACCTTCGCGGTCTTACGCCCGTCGACTGGAACCTGCCATGATGAGTCCCTCCGTCGGGTGCCGTTGCTGCCAGAGGAGTATCTATCCGGGGAGCTCGTCCTCAGCCGCCAACTTGAAGGGCCCAGCGCCACAGCTAGCTCCAGCAGCCTGTCGCAGTGAACCATCACCCACTCACTGCTCTTGGGGGAAACCCACGCAATGGGGTCTGACGGCGGGGAAAGCTCCTTCTCGGCGCCGCCTCGGCTGCAGAAGTGACTGAAAAACACGCCAAAGAGGCTGGAGAAGAATTAGGGACATTTTTCCCCCACATGGGGTCATCAGAGGAGACGTGGCCTGCTTGTACCAGGACTCCGTCTCCCGTACACACTCCCGCCCCTCCCTTGCCTGGAACGACCCCACAACCCCACTATCCTGAAGCTCCGACTCTTGGGGAAGGGCCGCGGGCCTCTTCCCCGCAACGGACTTACCTCGTCCCCTACTCTGGGTAGAGGAGGGTGGTAGGGAAGCTCGGTCAGACGAGACGCCCGGCTTCTTAGGCGACCTCTTCATCGCCTACTTCTTCTTGGTGCTATACCGCATCCACTCAGACTCCTGGGGAAGAGCAATGGGCCTCTTCCCCACAACTGACTTACCTCGTCCCCTACTTTGGGTAGGGGAAGGTGGCTGAGAAGCTCTAACCGACGAGGCATCGGGAGAAGTAAGCGGCGAGGAGAAGCTCGGCTTCCTATGTGACCTCTTGGACGCCGCCTTCTTCTTGGTGCCGTAGCGCACCCACTGCACCTCGTTCGAGGACTCGCACTCCGGACACAAGGCTGTAGGAGAACATAAGCTGCCCCTACATGACGAACACAGAGGAGAAGGGTAGGAAAGGGTATAGAATGAACACAATGGGTCCACGTGGGGACCTCATGAGACACAAAGGGGGTCGGGGACACAAAGGGTCGCACTGGGTAAGGAGAGAGCGTCAAGATGTTATCGCGACGCGACCAGAGAACTTACTGGAGATCGAGACCTGAGCAAGCATGCTCTCTGACCCAGGGTTAGCCTCAGGGTGCATATCACTCCACCTGAGGTTACCCCTCATAGAAAATGGGACTACGGTAAACTACACAAAACTCTGGTCGGTTGGGAGGAGACCCCAGATACTCCTAAGAAAGTAGTTCGAGGCAAGTACTCCGTGTTGGAACAAACTAAGTTTTTCTTCAGTGCTCCTATACTGGTGACCAGGAGATGCTACGCACTTGAGAAAATGATCAGCCAGGGAATTGCGAACATCATTTGCTTTCGTCACATACTGACCATTCCCTTAAAAACTGGTGGTGGGTTTGGGGTAAATTTGCTTGCAATCTTTTTCATTTTCCTCCATACTGAAGATGGTAGTGTTCTACTGTTGACCGAGGAAACAAAAGATACCCAAGAATTGCGCCGAGCTTCTTTCATGGGACGTCTGAATTGTGCTCAACATTTTTGTATGTTTTCAAATTTTCCTCAGTATGGCGTCTACGCAATCTAATCAGATTGTCTGGTGGCTCTGTGCAAGACAGTTAATACTGAAAACCAACACGGGACTGGTCGTTGTTTGAATAATTCTGTGCTTTTGGGAAGTTCTACTTGGTTATGTCTATGGCATCATCAATTCTTTCAAACTGTTCTGCCCTCCCCCTCAATTTCACTTAGTTCACGAAATTTAACCCAGTCCGCCTTGTCAAGATTCCATCATGGCGATCTTTGTAAAAGTGGACATTGTTGGAGTTTATAATTATTGGTGCATAATCACTAGTATGCCAATCCTCTAATGTCCTCCAATCAAAATCAAGAAGGCAGTTAGAGCTTGCAACTGAAAGGTCAATGGCAAGCCATGATCCCGACTTCACTAAAAATGTGCCTAACTTCACCAAATATAAGCTTTAAAAATTAATTACTTTTATCATTTTAATGATACCATCCTTTTCTACCTCAAAAAATGTCACACAGAAAGTATGGTTGAACAAGTATGATGGAAAATACCCAAGGCTACGTTTGATACTGCTGTGCCAAGACTGCGTACTGTATATCTCACATTTGTTGCTTACATGATATTGTATATGACCATTATTGGCCAACCGCATAGTCTGCTAATAAAGGTATGGTAATATATATCCTGGCCAATGATTGTCCTATGGAGCACAGCATCACCCAGGAGAGTGATACTAGTCCAAGGAGAATTTCCCTTTGTCGGGTCCCACTTTGTTTTGCAAGCTGTACATCTTCTTGTGTTATGTAGTACTCACACGTTTTGTTATGTATTATAATCCTGTGGAGCTGGGGGGAGAGTGACTGCTCCCCACACTCTGGTTTTGGGGTGTTTGAATGTGCGTGGATGTAGTACGATAGAGTAAAAGATGTGAGATAGGAAGTATGTTTAGGAATAGAAGGATGGATATACAGTATTGACTTTTGTGAGACAAAGATAAAAGAGAAGGGTGAAGTGATGTTTGGTGAAATGTCTGGTAGTGTGTCTGTGATTGAAAGGGGAAGAGCAAGAGAAGGTGTGGCTTTATTGCTGGGTGAATGGATGACAGGTAAAGTAGTGGAATGGAAGGAGATATCATCTAGGTTAATGTGGATAAGGGTTAGGTTGGGTAGGGAATGTTGGGCTTTTGTCAGTGCGTATGGACCAGGTTGTGAGAAAAGTGAAGAGCGGAACGAGTTCTGGAATGAATTAACTAGGTGTGTAGAAGGACTAGGTAGAAGGAATTATGTAGTTGTCATGGGTGACTTAAATGCTAGAGTGGGCACTGGAAAGGTAGAAGGTGTCATTGGGAAGTATGGCGTACCAGGTGAAAATGGGTGATGAGAGACTGGTAGATGTGTGTTGAGCAAGAGTTGGGGATAAGTTCTAGCTTTTTCAAAAAGAAAGATAAAAACAAGTATACATGGGTAAGAATGGCAAATGGAAGAGTGGTAGAAAGGGCGTTAATGGATTATGTGTTGATAACTAAAAGAATATTTGGAAGATTAAAAGACGTGCACGGGTTTAGGGGTATGGCTAACGGTATGTCTGATCATTTTTTGGTGGAAGGAAAATTAGTTGCAGCTAGAGTGGGGGAATAGAGTAGGTGGATGTAAAAGGGAGCTAGCGAGGGTTGAATAGCTAATAAAACCGGGGGTAAAAAGTAAATATCAAGAAAGGTTGAAAATGGCATATGACGAAGTGAAAGTAAGAGAAACGGGTAATTTAGAGGAGTGGAAGTTAGTAAAAGAAAATTTTGTTGGGATTGCAAGTGATGTGTGTGGCAAGAAGTTTGTTGGAGGCAGCATGAGGAAGGGCAGTGAATGGTGGAATGAAGGAGTGAAGGTAAAAGTAAAAGTGGAAGAGAAAAATGGGGCTTTTGAAGAATGGCTGCAGAGTAATAGTGTAGAGAAGTATGAAAGATATAGAGAGAAAAATGTGGATGTAAAGCGCAAGGTAAATGAGGCAAAGAGGGCAGCTGACCTGAGGTGGGGTCAGGGATTGGGTCATTCATATGACGAGAATAAGTAGTAGTTTTGGAAAGAAGTGAAGTGAGTAAGGAAGGCTGGTTCAAGAATTGAAGAGACAGTGAAAGATGGAAATGGAAGGTTATTAAAAGGAGAGGAGGCAAGGAAAAGGAGGGCAGAATATTTTGAAAGTTTACTGAATGTTGAGGATAATAGGGAGGCAGATATAATTGCTGTTGCAGGTGTTGAGGTGCCGGTGATGAGATGAGAATGAGAGAGAGATTACAAAAGAGGAAGTGAGGAGAGCACTAGATGAAGAGAGTAGGAAAAGCATCTGGTATGGATGGTGTGAGAGATGAGTTGTTGAAGGAAGGGTGTGTGACTGTACTTGAATGGTTAGTGAGATTCTTTAATATGTGTTTTGTGTTGTCAATGGTAACCAGTAGATTGGGTTTGTACGTGTATTGTACCACTATATAAGGGTAAAGGAGATGTGCATGAGTGTTGTAATTCAAGGGGTATTAGTTTGTTGAGTGTGGTGGGAAAAGTGTATGGTAGAATAATGATTAATAGGATTAAGGATAAAACAGAGAATGCAATCTTAGAAGTACAGGGTGGTTTTACAAGAGGTAGGGGTTGTATGAATCAGATTTTTAGTTAGGCAGATATGCGAGAAATATTTAGCTAAAGGTAAGGAGGTGTATGTTGCGTTTATGGATCTGGAGAAAGCGTACGATAAGAATTGATAGGGAAGCAATGCGGAATGTGATGAGGTTATATGGAGTTGGTGGAAGGTTGTTGCAAGCAGTGAAAAGTTTCCAAAAATGTAGTAAAGCATGTGTTAAGATAGGAAATGAAGGGAGCGATTGGTTTCCGGTGAGAGTGGAGCCGAGACAGGGATGCGTGATGTCACCGTGGTTGTTTAACTTGTATGTTGATGGAGTGGTGAGAGAGGTGAATGCTCGAGTGCTTGGATGAGGATTGAAACTGGTAGACGAGAATGACCATGAATGGGAGGTAAATCAGTTGTTGTTTGCAGATGATACTGTACTGGTTGCAGACACGGAAGAGAAGCTTGGCCGATTAGTGACAATTTGGAAGGGTGTGTGAGAGAAGGAAGTTGAGAGTTAATGTGGGTAAGAATAAGGTTATAAGATGTACGAGAAGGGAGCGTGGTGCGAGGTTGAATGTCATGTTGAATGGAGAGTTACTTGAGGAGGTGGATCAGTTTAAGTACTTGGGGTCTGTTGTTGCAGCAAATGGTGGAGTGGAAGCAGATATACATCAGTCAGTGAATGAAGGATGGAAAGTGTTGGGGGCAGTTAAGGGAGTAGTAAAAAATAGGGCAGTTAAGGGAGTAGTAAAAAATAGAGGGTTGGGCATGAATGTAAAGAGAGTTATGTGTGAGAAAGTGATTGTACTAACTGTGATGTATGGATCGGAGTTGTGGGGAATGAAAGTGGCGAAGAGAGAAATTGAATATGTTTGAGATGAAGTGTCTAAGGAGTATGGCTGGTGTATCTCGAGTAGATAGGGTTAGGAATGAAGTAGTGAGGGTGAGAACGGGTGTAAGAATGAGTTAGCAGCTAGAGTGGATATGAATGTGTTGAGGTGATTTGGCCATGTTGAGAGAATGGATAATGGCTTTCTGCTAAAGAAGGTGATGAATGCAAGAGTTGATGGGAGAAGTACAAGAGGAAGGCCAAGGTTTCGGTGGATGGATGGAGTGAAGGAAGCTCTGGGTAATAGGAGGATAGATGCGAGAGAGGCAAGAGAGCGTGCTAGAAATAGGAATGAATGGCGAGCGATTGCGACGCAGTTCCGGTAGGCTCTGCTGCTCCCTCCAGTGCCTTGGAAGACCGTGGAGGTAGCAGCAGTAGGGGATTCAGCATTATGAAGCTTCATCTGTGGTGGACAACGGGGGAGGGTGGGCTGTGGCACCCCTAGCAGTACCAGCCGAACTCTGTCCAGTCCCTCGTCAGGCTAGGAGGAACGTAGAGAAGAGAGGTCCCCTTTTCTGTTTCATTTATTTGATGTCTGCTAACCCCCAAAATTGGGGGAAGTGCCTTGGTATATGTATGCATGTATGTATGTATGTATTATTATTACTATTATCATTATTATTATTACTATTATCATTATTATTATTACTTGCTAAGCTACAACCCTAGTTGGAAAAGCAGAATACTATGAGCCCAAGGGACCTTACAGGGAAAATAGCCTAGTGAGAAAAAGAAATAAGGAAACAAATTGAATGAGTAGTAGTCAACAATTAAAATACCATAAAATATTACTAAAGTAACATTAAAACATATCTTTCATACATTAACGATATAAAAAAAATGACTTGCCAGCCTGTTCAACATAAAAACATTTGCTGCAAGTTTGAACTTTGAAAAGCTACCAATTAAACTACCAAATTAGAAGATCATTCCACAACTTGGTCACAGCTGGAATAAAATATCCAGAATACTGTGAAGTATCAAGCCTTATGATGGAGAAGGCCTGACAAATAGAATTAACTGCATACCTAGTATTACGAACAAGATAGAACTGCGAGATCTGAATTTGAGGGATGGTCAGAATTATAGAAATCTTAACGAACTAATTGAATGACTGTGCCAGAGATTAATATTTAGATCAGGAATAAGAAATCTAATAGACTGTAAGTTCCTGTCCAACAAATTAAGATGAAAATCAGCAGCTGAAGACCAGACAGAACAATACTCGAAACAAGGTAGAATGAAAGAATTAAAACAATTCTTCAGAATAGATAGACCAGCAAAAATCTTACAAGACTAAATGCCAGAAGCTCATATTGATCCCTCCAGCCAGTAGAGGACTTTTATTCATGTATTGTGAGGAATAGATGAAACCAATTTTAATAGATCAGGTGAATAGACCGAGCCCCAGAAATGATCATGCCAAAAGTTCTATCTTGTACATTATCCCAGACAGAAGGTTTATAGAGGGTCCAAAATGCTGTACATGGTTAATCATGCGAAGAGAAGAATGGATGAAACTCTGAGCAATTGAAAGATTAAGGTCTCCCGACTTTAAAAACACCAATACCAGAAATTTCATCGTGTACTTTCTCCTGCCAGAAGCCCAAAAATACCCAGTTAATGATACTTCCAGTAGACATTCTGGCTTTCCAGACAGAGATCTGTCCACAAACACTGACACAATGTTAACTAAAAGACCAAATTATTTGTATTGGATGAAATTTAAAGAATATTTACTTCATGGTTTTATTTATATTCTTTGTCAACATTCTCTTCACTAAATGATGCAATGATGTTACATTCTAAGGTTTAGAACATCTCATCCATCGCAGTCATTAGTCTTCACTAATTTCACTCGTGTTTCTATCTCAAAATCACTCGTGTTTCTTTCTCAAAATCACAGTTTCTGGAATTCCTTCTTTATCCTCTTACATATACAGTATTTCCTCACAATCCACTCTGGAAGGCAGTTTCCATTGCATCAAAGTGAATTGAAGTGACATCTTTCTCTTGCCAGTCATGGTCAAGAAGCTTAATATTTTTATCTGGATGTTTTGTACCTGTTCTATTCCACGAATGAAGACATAATGGCCATCCTTAATATGAAGTTTCAATACTTTAGTCATACAGTGGCAATGAAGCACAGTTGATCATTTTCACTTGTCTTCAAGATTTTTGCAACTTCTAGGCATTTTTATATATACCGCAGACATATCGAATGACAGATTTCAAAACAATGCCTTCATGCAACACAGATTCCTGCAATGATCTTGTGCTTTTTTCAAGCTTGGACAGTATGCCCGCCTTCCCTCGCCAAGAAATGTAGATGTGCAGTCGCAGCCTGTCATCAAGGCATGACATGCCATAAGAGCACTCAAAACCTGCCGTTTCTTCTAGATATCGAGGTAGCTGTAACATTGGCATGCCTCCTGTTATTTCATACTTTAAAATCCATTATTATCTGTGATTCTGCAGGTAGTTTTTACACCAAACTTGTCAGATGACCTGATGACCATGTTTCCCCCTTCTCTCAGGACATGGTAGCAAATATGGGTATCAGCTTTTTCATGTCAATTTTGGAATTCTTCTGGCTTTTCAACCACTAGCATTTCCATTGCATTTGTTTGAAGCTTAATGCAGTTTCCACCATGTGAAACAAACAGTTTTCACGGCTTCTATCGGAGCATAGCACTCTCTCTTGTTCTCATATCATGAACTTGACAAATTCATCCTTGATCATACCCTTCTTCAACAGTTCACAGCCTTTTTGTCGTGGGTTTTTTTTTTTTCTTGAGATAATTCAGTCCCTCTTTTAGGATGTCCGATGTCCTTGATTAATGGTTGCTGATATTGGTCGAACAGCAGATGTACAGTTGTTTCCTTAGCAGAACAGACTTTAGATATATCCCAAACAATTGTCCCATATGTTGATTTGGTGTGATGAGGAAGTATTTCATGCAGTATAAATCCCCCATCAAAAAACATTGACTGAAATGTGTATTCTTCGACTGATGCTGCATCGATCTTCGACTCCAGAATAATTTTTTTAGGTTTGCTTTATCTGTCTTGGCAGGAGTTCCATCTGTATGTGCAATTGAAAAGGATACCTCTGTTTCTGGATAAGTCAGTTTCTCTAGCAAATCAATATTGCTTTCTTCCATCAGTGATATCTTTTACAGTACATTTCCAAAGGTATCACGAACCAAGTCTACAGCATTCAAAACCTTTTTGTCCTATGTAGGTCTTCTCTCAATATTTCCAGATGAAAAAGTTTTAACCGATACATTTGACTGGTTTCAGAAAATGGGCATCAGCATCTTTCCACTCTTTTATGAACCTCTCCCAAAGTTCAGTACCACACTTTAGACTACTAATCAGATAAGCTGTTATTGAAGTAGCCACTTTACCGGTGGCAATATTGATCAGACCTGCAACTTCAGAATAATACTTCTCAGATGGATTACAAACATTCTTGAATGTGTCAATTAGTGCTTACGTATCTTTGTTGTCTATTAATACTAGACACTTTTGCAGCTGGTTTGCAGGTGTTTCGCCAAATTGGATTTCAGCGAGCGGCTTTTGAGTTCAGAAACTGCGAGACCTCTCTGAATTTAACTTGTACATCATCTTGTAAATGGATCTTCAGAGTTTTTGAAGTGAGTTATACCAGTAGATGTTGATCTTGGTTTACACTTTGTTCCAGTGTCAAGTCATCTAGAGCTCTGGGAACGATTTCTTTATTTTTCTGGCAGAGACTGCTCCAGCCTTCAGTGCGTTTAATGCATCAGGTGACAAATTCTTAAGATTCCGTAGATAGAGATAACCCAAACGAGCATAGTTAGGTCTAATCAGCGCATAAAAACACCTTTACAATATTTGGAAGTATCTTAATGTAGTACATATATACATATACCAAGGCACTTCCCCCAATTTTGGGGGGTAGCCGACATCAACAAATGAAACAAAACAAAAAGGGGACCTCTACTCACTACGTTCCTCCAGCCTAACAAGGGACTCAACCGAGTTCAGCTGGTACTGCTAGGGTGCCACATCCCACCTTCCCACATTATCCACCACAGATGTAGTTTCATAATGCTGAATCCCCTACTGCTGCTACCTCCGCGGTCATCTAAGGCATCGGAGGCAGCAGCAGGGCCTACCGGAACTGCGTCACAATCGCTCGCCATTCATTCCTATTTCTAGCACGCTCTCTTGCCTCTCTCACATCTATCCTCCTATCACCCAGAGCTTCCTTCACTCCATCCATCCACCCAAACCTTGGCCTTCCTCTTGTACTTCTCCCATCAACTCTTGCATTCATCACCTTCTTTAGCAGACAGCCATTTTCCATTCTCTCAACATGGCCAAACCACCTCAACAAATTCATATCCACTCTAGCTGCTAACTCATTTCTTACACCCGTTTTCACTCTCACCAATTCGTTCCTAACCCTATCTACTCGAGATACACCAGCCATACTCCTTAGACACTTCATCTCAAACACATTCAATTTTTGTCTCTCCGTCACTTTCATTCCCCACAACTCCGATCCATACATCACAGTTGGTACAATCACTTTCTCATATAGAACTCTTTTTACATTCATGCCCAACCCTCTATTTTTTACTACTCCCTTAACTGCCCCCAACACTTTGCAACCTTCATTCACTCTCTGACGTACATCTGCTTCCACTCCACCATTTGCTGCAACGACAGACCCCAAGTACTTAAACTGATCCACCTCCTCAAGTAACTCTCCATTCAACGTGACATTCAACCTTGCACCACGCTCCCTTCTCGTACATCTCATAACCTTACTCTTACCCACATTAACTCTCAACTTCCTTCTCTCACACACTCTTCCAAATTCTGTCACTAATCGGCCAAGCTTCTCTTCTGTGTCTGCAACCAGTACAGTATCATCCGCAAACAACTGATTTACCTCCCATTCATGGTCATTCTCGTCTACCAGTTTTAATCCTCGTCCAAGCACTCGAGCATTCACCTCTCTCACCACTCATCAACATACAAGTTAAACAACCACGGTGACATCACACATCCCTGTCTCAGCCCCACTCTCACCGGAAACCAATCACTCACTTTATTTCCTATCCTAACACCTGCTTTACTACCTTTGTAGAAACTTTTCACTGCTTGCAACAACCTTCCACCAACTCCATATAACCTCGTCACATTCCACAGTGCTTCCCTATCAACTCTATCATACGCTTTCTCCAGATCCATAAACGCAACATACACCTCCTTACCTTTAGCTAAATATTTCTCGCATATCTGCCTAACTGTAAAAATCTGATTCATACACCCCTACCTCTTCTAAAACCACCTGTACTTCTAAGATTGCATTCTCTGTTTTATCCTTGATCCTATTAATCATTACTCTACCATACACTTTTCCAACTACGCTTAACAAACTAATACCTCTTGAATTACAACATTCATGCACATCTCCCTTACCCTTACATAGTGGTACAATACATGCACAAACCCAATCTACTGGTACCATTGACAACACAAAACACATATTAAACAATCTCACCAACCATTCAAGTACAGTCACACACCCTTCCTTCAACATCTCAGCTCTCACACCATCCATACTAGACGCTTTTCCTACTCTCGTTTCACCTAGTGCTCTCCTCACTTCATCTATTGTAATCTCTCTCTCATTCTCATCTCCCATCACTGGCACCTCAACACCTGCAACAGCAATTATATCTTCCTCCCTATTATCCTCAACATTCAGTAAACTTTCAAAATATTCCGCCCATCTCTTCCTTGCCTCCTCTCCTTCTAACAACCTTCCATTTCCATCTTTCACTGTCTCTTCAATTCTTGAGCCAGCTTTCCTTACTCTCTTCACTTCTTTCCAAAACTACTTCTTATTCTCTTCATATGAATGACCCAATCCCTGACCCCACCTCAGGTCAGCTGCCCTCTTTGCCTCACGTACCCTGCGCTTTACTTCCACATTTTTCTCTCTATATTTTTCATACTTCTCTACGCTATTACTCTGCAGCCATTCTTCAAAAGCCCTCTTTTTCTCTTCCACTTTTACCTTCACTCCTTCATTCCACCATTCACTGCCCTTCCTCATGCTGCCTCCAACAACCTTCTTTCCACACACATCACTTGCAACATTATTCTGCTTGACAGCCTTTAGTTGTTCCTGATTGAGTTGATTGAAAAGGTAAATATAGTGACCAATATGAAGCTGTCTCACCAAAGTTCCCATACATCATCTGTCTGAAATACTTCTCATATTGTTGCTAAATCAGGTGTAACTCTTCTGTGTCAGAAAAACACTACACATCCTTCGGATTTTGAATGGCTTGACGTTCTCTGATAAGGTCAGTCGAATAATTTTCTGTATAATTACCAAAGAATGTTTATAACGACATTACCTGTAGAGCAGTTGCAGCAATTTGGTGAATGTGTGTGCACCCATTATACATTTTTCACTTTAGAAACCCAGGAAGGGAACCTCCTCAAAATTCTTAATTATGAGTTTCTGGCAGGGGGAAAATACGGGATAAAATTTCTGGTATTGGTGTTTTTAAAATCAAGACAGTTATCATTCAATTTCACCAAGCTTCATCCATTCCTCTCTTCGCATGATTAACCACGTACTTTTGACCCCTAAAACCCTCCTGTCTGGGATAATGTACACGATAGAAGTTCTGGCATGACCATTTCTGGGGCCCAGTCCATTCCGCAGATCTATTAAAAACCCAATACTGTACATGATTAAAATGAATTTTTGGGGGTCTTAATGTAGCCCCCGGGGCTGAAAGTACAGGATACAGCCAGCCAGAAATCCATTTCCCTAAAACATACATCCAGTCCATCAGTTTAGATAATTAAACCCTTTTCCTTTCTCAGCATGATTAAAGTGACCGTAGCTGCCGGTCTATATATACATACTGCCTACTATAGGAGTCAAAAGTGCTAGTCTTGCTGACTGACAGGTGGATCAGCACCAAACATCAGTAATTATAACTACAGTTCCTCAAGCCTTGATAGCTATTCCAGTTTTGCTGCAGTCATACTTTATTTAAGGACGATGGCATACAATCATGTCAAAACAAACTTGTCCTGACAAGACAGTCTGCGGGAAATACACTTTTTATGCATAGTTGAATAGACTGTAAAATCCATCAACTTAGAAGGGATTTGAAATAAAATTCATTGCATTCATGTGTTAATTGTCAAACTTATGGATGTCTTTCCACAGTCAAAACTAGTACTTCTCAAGACACTCGCAGTTTGGTAGCATCCACAATATGTGGAGAGAACGATGTACATAAAATAGTGGATAGGGTTTAGTAAAGTATATGCAAATGTCAGGGATGGTCCAAATCTCTCATAAGCATAAGCTTAACTTACTACTTGGTCAAAGTGCAGGTCTGCATACTTATTTTCTCAGCAAACATCCAATCAAATTACTGTATTTCACATAGAATTTAGAGTTTCAGCAGCACCCCTTCCATATCATATACATTACAAAATCAAAGCCTGTTAAAGGACACACAAATAAAACTCAAGCACATACCTGTCCACCTTTTGAACTAAGATTGCATGGCTGCAAATGTGATATATCAAGGTCATCTACAGTAACAGTAGGGACTTCAGCTGGTGTTTCTGAGGCACAAGATAATTCCTCTTCACCTGTAGCAGAACCAAATTCATCAAGAGACTGCACCTTACAGTCATCAGGGGAAAGGGGACTAAGAGGCTCTTCAGAGGAGGGAAGACTTTCACAAGAAGATGGATCTTCAGGACTTGAAAGAGAGAGTGCTTCCATTTCTCCTTCTGGCAGATCCCTGGTCTCCAAAGGGTCACTGCTAGCACTGATAGCATCTCTTCTCGATTGTATAAGTGCCAATGCTTCAGTGATAAAGCAGGCCTCAGGTTGATCACCCTCTTCTATTAACTGGGCAGTAAGGTCTCTATGTTCTCTATCCAAAATGTGAAGCTTTACCTAGACGAAAACATTATTGAATTTAAATAAATTTCAATTGCAAAATTCAGAACCATAACACTAGATATATAAGAATACATGACGTTTTGAATACGCAACACTCATTATTGAAATTCTAAAAATACTGTACTTAAAACTACACACTGTAAATCCTTTATACCTCTTCCTTCGAAGCCAAAAATAGCTTTGAGTGTGGAGTAGCAGCTGTTACAACACCAATTCTGGGAATATCTTCAATCATCTTTGGAGAAAATGAGGCAGCTGGCATCGGCAAAAGAGAATCTCGTTCTCGCCGCATCAGCTGAAGTTCTATTTCCTCCCCAATGCCAAAGTCCTTATGGCAGATTGCAACAACACTGAAGGGAGAACAATCTATATTGATTAAAATAGCATTTAACAAGGAACGTTGACTTTTGTAACACTTTTAATTCATGAAAACATCCATCACTGTATTCAACATATAAATTTTATTAGTATAGTAACATATACAGTATATAGTTATAACAAGACCATGAAAATATCGTGCAGCATGGATATAACCTATATTGCTAATACCTTTTCAGATCCTCTCTTTCAACAGGTTCATAACATATAGGACACTTTCTCCAGTTTTCATCTGAAAGTGCCAGATAATGTAACATGCAGGGATAACAGTAGATGTGTCCACAGCGGGTTACCTGAAAGTATAAGCATCATTACAAGTAAAATAACTAGACTATCATGTAAGGTCCAACTTATCATAGTGTTTATTAGAATTTACCATTTCAGCAATAGATGAAGAGGTGTCATTAATATTGTAAAGTTATTATTGC
The DNA here is from genome assembly GCF_036898095.1 of Palaemon carinicauda. Taxonomy (NCBI): domain Eukaryota; kingdom Metazoa; phylum Arthropoda; class Malacostraca; order Decapoda; family Palaemonidae; genus Palaemon; species Palaemon carinicauda. The sequence continues at coordinate 116,174,533 of NC_090727.1, read as the reverse complement.
AATCAAATGTAAAACTTATGATCTCAGGAGCTAGACATATCTGTTTGTTTACTAAATATTACACCAGATACCAGTCTCATATTAGACAACCAATAGTATTAACCCTACACAACCTATGGGGATCAACATCATTAGTACAGCGGTAATATTATTGCCTTGCATTCGCAAGGACAGCTGATAGTCCCCTGCCTCAGCCTGATAGTTTAGGGGGCATAACTCAGTAACATTTTCATAAATAATTTGGGGTTACTTCAACCTGCTTTATTTTTCAAACAATTCTGCTTTTTTTTTTCAAACAATTTAAAGAGAATTCTGTTCTAAAAGTTGCACTTAGAGAAATTTTCTTAGCTTACTTAATTTTTTTATATGTATTATTTTATCATTGTATAAAAGTCACTTTCAAAGGTGACTATTTTTCATAAGGATGTTTTAGTTTTTCTGAGAAGTGAATGTACAGATTGTAAGCTATAAAATTCCCTATACTGTATTTTCGTTTGAAAGAAAAAATCGATCGGTATTCATGAAAGTAGAAGGAATTTTTCTCCAAAAATTTCCTGTTTTGAAAAATTGGACTTGGTTTTTTTAGTGGATTGGTTTATTACACAGTACTTTAGTATGCATAAGTAAGAGTTTTTAACAGTAATTTTCCTCACCACTTTCTCATAAGAACCTATTCATACTTAAGGTTATTCACTAAGCAATGGTGAGGCCCTTCCCTCAAATTCAGATATACATATGCTACTTGTGCCAATACTTCTCTATACTAGTATTGTACTCTGCTGACATTCTCCAAATACCTCCTCCTTTCTCTTTCACCTTCACCTTTACTCCCTCATTCCACAACTCGTTACCTTTCCTCATACTACCTACAACAATCCTCTAACCACTCTTTACTTGCAAGCTTAGCAAAATTTCCTTTAACTAGCTTCCACTCCTAGACCACCAGTCTCTAACTTCCACCCTGAAAAATGGGAAGTAAAAGGGAAAGTGACCGAGGCAGAGGGGGTTGCTGAATGGAGGTGAGGTCAGGGATTGGGTGGTTCATATGAAGAGATTAAGTAGAAGTTTTGGAAAAAAGTGAAGAGTAAGAAGGGTGGATCGAGGAGTGAAGAAACAGTAAAAGATGAAAACGGAAGGTTGTTGAAAGGAAAGGAGGCAAGAACAAGATGGGATGAATTTTTTTGAATGGTTGCTGAATGTTGAGAATGATAGAGATGCAGATATAATTGCTGTGGCAGGTATTAAGGTGTCAGTGATGGAGGATGAGAATGAGATTACAAGAGAGGAAGTGAAGAGAGCAGGTATGGATGGTGTGAGGACAGATTTTATCAACTCTTTACTAGCTCCCTTTTACATCCCCCCCCCTTTTGGCTACAACTAATTTTCCTTCCACTAAAAAATGATCAGACATACTGTTTGCCATACCCCTAAACACGTGCAAGTCTTTCAATCTTCCAAACATTTTTTTAGTCATCAACACAATCCATTGACGCCCTTTCTACCAGTCTTCCATTTGACACTCTTACCCATGTATACGTGTTTTTATCTTTCTTTTTGAAAAAGCTAGAACATATCACCATCTCTTGCTTGACACATATCTACCAGTCTCTCACCACTCTCATTTTCACCTGGTACGCCATACTTCCCAATGACACCTTCTACCTCTCCAGTGCCCAATCTAGCATTTAAGTCACCCATGACAACTACATAATTCCTTCTACCCAGTCCTCCTACACACCTAGTTAATTCATTCCAGAACCCATTCCGCTCTTCTTCACTTTTCTCACAACCTGGCACATACGCACTAACAAAAGCCCAACATTCCCTACCCAACCTAACCCTTACCCACATTAACCTAGATGATATCTCCTTCCATTCCACTACTTCACCTGTCATCCATTCACTCAGATATAAAGCCACACCCTCTCTTGCTCTTGCCCTTTCAATCCCAGGCACTACCAGTCACTTCACCAAACATCACTTCACCCTTCCCTTTTATCTTCGTCTCACAAAAAGCCAATATATCCATCCTTCTATTCCAGAACATTCTTCCAATCTCACATCTTTTACTCTCTATTGTACTACATTCATGCATATTCAGACACCCCAAAACTAGAGTGCGGGGAGCAGTCACTCTCCCCAAGCTCCAACTCTTCGATGTCTCACAGGAGTATATAATACAGGAGAGGGGGTTCCCAGCCCCGTCGTCCCGTCCCTTTTAGTCGCCTCTTACGACACTTAGGGATACGTTGGCGCTATTCTAATTTTTTTTTATGACCCCCCCCCAGGCACAGGGGGCATAAAATAGTGTCAATTATAATATACAAATAATACTCTAGAGCAGTGGTTCCCAACCTTTTTTCTGTCATTTCCCCCCTGCACCCAGTTCAACCATCCAGATTTCCCCCTTCATGCCCCACCCAGCCCTCATGTCCACTCGCCTGCCTCAGAAATAGGCATGACACTCCAATTCTCCCCTTGAATATAATGTCTTTGAGAACTGATATGATCATATCACAATTGAATGGCTAACAACAAATTGCCGCCCGTACTATGAGGACATTTTCCGCTTGTTTTAGTTAGTAGGTAGTGTAATTATTTCCCCCTGGAAGCTTCAAATTTCCCCCCCAGGGGGAAATTTCCCCCAGGTTGGGAACCACTGCTCTAGAGACCATGGCATTCAAGGATGGTTCTTATTAGTCTATTAGCTATAATCTTTAAAATTAAAATAACCAAGTTTCTTTGATTTAATGACAGATTTGAGTAAACAGCAAGAAGCTATATAAATAAATCATAAAACAAACATGCAATTGAGGCTATACACTTAGAAGTTCATGGAATTTCAGCTTTGCATATAGCATTTCAATCATATATTAAAATCAACTTATAAATCACAAATTTTAAGTAATTTGTATTTTTCCTAACAATACTTACCGAAGAAACACTTTATAGGAGATTACTGGTAACTCCTCTCCGACGACCAGATTTTTACGTAGTTTCCCCCTACTTCCATGTTCTATACTGTCCTGAATAACGGGAAATAACATGACCTGGGGGCATTGCCCGGGCAGGTCGCCCGTCTTTGAGAAGCTCTCTCCAGTAAGTTTTATGTAATGAACAATACCACGAGGTCAGTGGGGCACTGCGGGGACGGTTGGGGGGGGCCCTAAACTGAAAGTGTTTCTTCGGTAAGTATTGTTAGGAAAAATACAAATTACTTAAAATTTGTGATTTGTTCCGACACAGACTTACCTCGAAACACTTTATAGGAGACTTACACCTTAGGAGGGGGGAGTGCCCTTTAGCCCTGACCCCGATGGACAGTAGGGAAAACTACGTAAAAGACTCATTAAGTGTGATATAACACTTACCCTTCTGCAATATCTTCGTTGTACTTGATATGGCGAATTTTCGTCTTGTGTAATGAGCGATATTTCTTGATGACGACTGACGGTACGAGAAAGTTAGAAAAGGGGGGAAAATAGAACTCGGCTCCTTGTGTCTAGATACTTTATGTTTCGCGATTGAGCCTGGGGCTTGAGCCGTCAAACCGAATGCAGGGCTGAGATGACCGGCCCGATAGAAAACCCGTCTAGAGACTTTCTCGTACAGTCCTTGAGATAATGTGCGGTGAAGGTCGACTGGTTGGACCAAGTTCCCGCTCGAAGAACCTGCGCTACTGACATGTTCTTTTCGAACGTTAGAGAGGTGCTAATGCCCCGAACATCGTGAGCTCTGGGTTTCCCCGGTGTAGGAAGACCTTGTTTTAAGTAGGCTTGCGTGATCACTTTCCTGAGCCAGAACGAAACCGTATTTTTGGATATGTTTTTCTTTATTTTTCCCCATGAGACGAAGAGATTCTTGATAGACGGGCGGAGGTTTGCCGTTCTCTTAAGGTATTTCCTAATAGTCCTGACCGGGCATAATTTTAGGTCCTCCGGGTTTCCTTTATTCGGGATTGCCGGAATCGAAAAACTCTCAAACCTCGGATCCCACACCGAGGGGTTCTGAGTCTTGGCGACGAAGGATGTGACAAACTTAAAGGTTACTTCCTTCCATCCCCTAGTGTGTTCCACCTCGAATGACAGTCCGTGTAGCTTGCCCACCCTCTTAGCCGAGGCTAATGCTAGCAAGAAGACCGCCTTGAGCGTGAGATTCTTGTCATCAATGTCCTTTAAGGGCTCGAATGGTGGTTTCCGTAACATATCTAGGACTCGCGCTAAGTCCCAACTCGGGATTCTAGGGGCGGAAGAGGGGCATGATTGTTCGAACGCTCTGATAAGCATGGAGATATGCCTGGAGGAGCCGAGATCTATGCCCTTGAGAAGAAAGACTTGACCCAGAGCCGCCCGAACTCCCTTGATCGCTGGAACTGACATGTCTAACTTGTCCCTGAGATAAACCATGAAGTCGGCTATCACGGGCACTGACGCTTCCAAGGGCTCTATCTTCATGTCCCTGCACCACTTCACGAATACCGCCCACTTAGACTGGTAGACGGCTGTGGATGATTTCCTCAGGTATAGCGACATCCTCCTGGCTGTCTTGCCGGAGTACCCTTGCTTCTTCAGGAGCCGCTGGATAATCTCCAGGCGTGAAGACGAAGGGCTTGCGGGTTTCTGTGAAACCGCTGAAAGTGAGGTTGTTTTAATAGGTCTGACCTGCCGGGTAGAGGCCAAGGAGGTAGGACGGTGAGGTTCCTTAGGTCCGCGAACCATTCTCTCTCCGGCCACCAAGGCGCTACCAAAGTCATCCTTAGGTTGGTTGCTGCCCTTACTCTGTTGAGGACCTGCCTTATCAGGGAGAAGGGGGGGAAGGCGTACACGTCCAGTCCGTCCCACTTGTGCTGAAAGGAGTCTTCCATTGCCGCCTTCGGATCTGGGACGGGAGAACAAAATACGGGGAGTTGCGCGTTCAACCTTGTTGCAAACAGATCCATTACCGGAGATCCCCACATCTGTATAATGTAGCTTGCCACTTGTGGGTGTAGGGACCATTCTGTTGCTACCACTTGCCCCACTCTGCTGAGGCCGTCTGCTAGGACGTTGTTCTTCCCTGGAATGAACCTTGCCGTCAGGATGACGTCCTTCTGTTCCGCCCATTTTAGGATTTGAAAGGCTAGTTCGCACAACTCTTTTGATCTCAGTCCCCCCTCCTTCTTCACGTAAGCCACCACCGTTGCATTGTCTGACATTAGGGCCACCGAATGCCCTCTCATGTCCTCCTCGAAGTGGTTGCAGGCTTCTTGGACCGCTCTCATTTCCAGGATATTTATGTGTAGGGATTTCTCCCCCTCTGACCACGCCCCCTTTGCTGTCTTTTCCCGGAGATGGGCTCCCCACCCGTCCTTCGATGCGTCCGTGAAGAGAAGAACCTCCGGAGGTTGGGAGGACAGTGGCATCCCCCTTAGGGTGTTCGACCGATCCTGCCACCATTCCAAGGCCTTCCTGGACTCCTGAAGGAGAGGAACCACAATGTCCGGGGAACTTTTCTGGTTCCAATGTTCTTTCAGGTTCCATTGAACCACCCTTAAGTTCTGTCTCCCGTGAGGTACCAGCTTCTCTAGGGACACCAGGTGCCCTACCAACCTTTGCCAATCCTGCGCTCTTCTGGGGCGACCCAGAAGGAAGGGCCGGAGCACTCGATCCAGGTTGTCCAGCCTTTCCGTGGTTGGGAATGCCTTGACCTGTAACGAATCCAGGACCATTCCAAGGTACGTCCTCCTGTTGGATGGGGTTAGCTGTGATTTCTCCAAGTTGACCACGATGCCCAGGGTCTTGCACAATTGAAGAAGATCTTCGCCCTGTTGTTTCAAGTCTTCCTTTGAGGATGAAAGGAGTAACCAGTCGTCCAGGTACCTGATGAGTCGAATGCCCCGTTCGTGGGCCCATATGGAGACCGTCGTAAAGACCCTCGTGAATGCCTGGGGGGCTGTTGAAAGACCGAAGCATAGGGCCTTGAATTGTAACACCTGGGTACCCCACTTGACCCGGAGAAACTTCCTGCTCGACGGATGAATGGGCACTTGGAAGTAGGCGTCCTTGAGGTCTATAGAAATCATAAAGTCGCCCTCTCTCAAGGACGCCATGACCGTTCTTGGAGTGTCCATTTTGAAGGTCACTTTCCTGAGAAACCTGTTGAGGGCTGACAGGTCTATTACAGGTCTCCACCCTCCTGTCGCTTTTTCCACTAGGAACAGGCGGCTGTAGAACCCCGGACCCGGGAATGTCACTGTTTCTAAAGCTCCCTTCTGCAGCAACGTCTTGACTTCTTCGTCCAACGCTGCCCTCTTCGTCAGGTCCTTGGGCACCAACCAGTCTGCCTGCGTTGCTGGAACTAGGGGGGGTGTCTCTTCCATGAAGGGGATCCTGTAGCCCTCCTTTAGTACTGTAACTGTCCACGGATCTGCTCCGTGGAGCTTCCATGCTTGCCAAGTGAGTCTGAGGCATCCCCCTACCTGAGGCTTGGGCAGGGGAGGCGGGCCTCCCATCTTATCTCCTACGGGAAGAACGGCCTGTTCTCCCCCTTCTGGAGGAGTAGAAAGAAGACCTATACTTTGGGGGGTTAGAAGATGAACCTCTTCGGGGGGGAACCACAGAGGAAGACCACTGTCCTGACGAGGGTTCCCTCCTTCCTTGAGTTGGTGTGGTACGCGCGGCCATGGGTGCTTCTGTCACTGGCCTCCTGAAGATGGAGCGGCGTGCCGTCTGTGGCTTCAGGGTAGGTAGCTCCCTCTTTTTGGCCAACTTCTCCACGACCTCTTCCGCCTTCTTCGTCGGAATAAGCTGCTCCCCCCAGACGGAGCAGGTCTTCAAGGCTTTAGCTTCCCTGTCAGGAATCTTAATGGGAAGGTTCTTGACTAGGGCGTCTCTTCTCCGGAGAATCCAGTTTGCGGAGAGCGCCAAAGACTGAAAGGTCAGGAATTTAAGGGCGCGGCTACCTGACCCCAGCAACTCATTCAGAGCCTCCCGTTTTGCAGGTTCCATGGAGTCTGTAGGAATCTGGGTGCCTACTAGGGTGGTGGCCCACCAATCCAGCCAGGAGGCCACATTAACTAAGTCCTTGGACATCTCCTCCATCATTGCCGACTCGGAAGGGGAGAAGAAGGTAGATGCTGCCGATGCCCTCCCGTCGGAGATGCCCTGGCACAGGATGTCTATGGTTTCCTCGGTCTTGCACGCACCAGTCGGCCTATTTTCTAAAGAGTAGTATTTCGTCTGCGACTTCAAACCCTGTAGGAGCTTTGCTGAGCTGTGACCCCTGCAGGAGTCGCTATTGCGGGATATGACCTTATCAATGTGAGTCTTTCCAATCCCCACGTTACTGGCCTCGGGAAGAGAGAGAGAGGACTTTTTCTGGGCAGGGACCGCTATGAACTTGTTCAGGCCTGAAGTCCAGGGTTCTTCCTCTTGAGTGGCGGGTTCTATAAGGTTGTTATAACCCCTAATTAAGGCAAGGACTCTCCTGTACGCCGAGTCCTCCGTCACCGCCGACTCGCCCTCCCCTCCTTCCGACCGACGGGGCGAATCGTGATCTCGGTCTCTGCCGTGATGGCGGGGTCCACGGTTCCCTTTACCTTCGACGTCCGCCGTCCCTCTCCTCTTCGTGGCCTTTTTCGGTGAAACGGTGTCCTCCGTGAGATAGTTCGACGGAGGTGTCCTTCCCCTTCTGGGGTCTCGATGGGGAGACCTGTCAAGGCTGCCCGGCCTAGACGACGGCCCCCTGCGCTGGGCGGGATAAACGTCTCCAGGACGGGTCTTAGGCCTGCAAGATGTAGCCCTTCGCTCATCTGGTGATTCCCTGACGCAGCACGTGGAGGTCCTTCTAGGGGGACTGTCTCCTGCCCGCTCATGTGTCGAACCAATAGGCTTGGAAAAGACTTTAAAGTTGTTCTCTGGGACGAACACCCACGTCCCTTTCGGAGAGACTGGTCTCCTGCTTTTGGGTGTAGGGGAACGGGGACTCATCCTGTCCCGAGATCCTGTGGGAGACCGCGAAGGGGAGTTCCTCCGCACAGACCAACCTCGTTTCCACGTCCCTACTGGGGGGGTTGTTCTCCTGCTTTTGGGAGGAGGGGAACTGGGACTCACCCTGTCCCGAGATCTTGTGGGAGACCGCAAAGGGGAGTTCCTCCGCACCGACCGATCTCGTTTCCTCCTCTGTCGTCTCCTCCGTTCACTGCTTGACGAATCCGAAGAGTCACGTCCTGACGAGAAAGACTGACCCCCGTATCGTGACCTAGCACGTGACTGCGTTTTCTTGGGGCTACGCCGTACCCCTGACGGAGAAGGAATGGGGAGACTCTCCTGTAGCGAAGTCTTCGGCGGCAACCATCCCGACGGGCCCGCCAAACCGGGGAAGGCCTCGCCAAGGCCTTCCTCCATGTCCAGTGGGGACCTCATCGGAGTCCTCGGCACGTCCCAAGCCAATGGATCTTCTTGCGGGGACTCCTCTCTGCCGACGCCACCACTCGTCGCTGATGCCCCTGGAACTTCCACCCAGGAACCTGACGAAGAAAAAGGGACACTATTAGACCACATGGGGTCCCCCGACGAGACGTGGCCCTTATGAGAGAGAGCCACGTCCCCCGGACCCCCACTACACTCACTTACGGTCGCCTGACTTGCCTTGGCCAACGAAGGACCGCCCACAAATTCCCTCTCTTGGGAAAGAGGAGCCAACTGCATGTTCTCCCTGGACTTACCTCGCCCCTTACTTAGGGTAGGGGAAGGCGGATGTACCCTACCTGACCCTTCTCCTGCTGAAGTCGCAGGGGAAGAAACGCTAGTCTTCCTAGGGGACTTCTTCGATGCCTTCTTTTTGGTACGGAATTTTATCCACTGGACCTCGGGCCAATCGGCACATTCGGAACACTTATCCGACGGCGAACAAGCTTTACCCCTACACGAGGTACACAACGTATGCGGGTCAACCTCGGGCTTAGACAGAAAAGCCCCGCATGATCTACCGGCCCTAGGCCCAGGACAACGGCGAACGCGTTCCATAACGCAACACAAAGGGCCGTAGACACAAGCAAGCCACAAAGGAAAAGCACTAAAACACTAGGGAAGCACAAGGGAGCGAAATCTAAAGCACGTAGTAAAAGCACTAAACACACACTGAGATCCCGATCACGTGGAACCAAACACAAAGGGAATCGCACGGAGTATGAGGAGCTTCGTGAAGCACGTGTGTTCACGAACCGACCAGAAAACTTACTGGAGAGAGCTTCTCAAAGACGGGCGACCTGCCCGGGCAATGCCCCCAGGTCATGTTATTTCCCGTTATTCAGGACAGTATAGAACATGGAAGTAGGGGGAAACTACGTAAAAATCTGGTCGTCGGAGAGGAGTTACCAGTAATCTCCTATAAAGTGTTTCGAGGTAAGTCTCTGTGTCGGAACAACTAATAATTAAGGACTAATTTCGAAAATGTTAAGAGAAACAAAATTTCTTTACCGATTTAACTCTTATTCTATTGAAGACTGAATAAATGTTTATTTTTCTCCGACTGTTTTTGGAAAATGTTTTCAATAATTCTCTCTTCCTTTTCTTTTTCAACTGTTTCATATGCATTTCCTTCTGCAGTTATCTCTTCATTTATTATTGCTTGTCTTGGTAATCTATTTTTAATTTTAGAGCTGGTTAGGGGTGCCAATATTGTCAGTACTGTATTCACAATGCTTATGTTGAGCAACTATATTGTCAGAAACTTATTATTGGTTACTTCAAAGGAACTTGGCAACTTTATATATAATTCAGAACAAGAAAAATTGATAGGCCTAATAAAAATCAAATCTTTCTTGTCAAGGACAAGGCCAATTTCAGAATTATTCTGAAACTCAAAGCATTTAGGAAAAGAGAATTAAGAACATATTGAATTAATCAACAAATTGATAAGTTTACTTCCATGTCGGAGGTAACTTTGGTGTGGTTTTATATAGTGTATGTAGATGCTTAACATAAACATAGTTAATACTAACGATCTTGGCACCCACAACCCGCTCTAACATTATAAAATAAATTACAAATACAAACAAATGCTTTATGACCCATTAAAATAACTCATTTTTAAATGCTTAGCCGTAAGAATCCGAGATCACTAAATTGGGATTGTTTCATTCAAATACAGGCCTAGTTGAGATACTACCGCTAGAGTGTTATGGGGTCTTCTGACAGGCCAGCCAGTACTACATTGGGCCTTTCTCTCTGGTTACGGTTCATTTTTCATTTGCCTACCCACAAACAGTGAATAGTCTGGCCTATTCTTCCTCATTTTCTTGTCCTCATACACCTGACAGCACTGAGATTACCAAACTATTCTTCTTCACCAAAGGGGTTACTGCACTGTAAATGTTCAGAGGCCACTTTCCTCTTGGTAAGGGTAGAAGAGACTTTGGCTTTAGTAAGCAACTCTTCTAGGATAACACTCCAAAATCAAATCATTGATCTTCAGTCTTGTTAGCCTCTGTACCATGGTCTTCCACTGTCTTGGGTTAAGAGTTCTCTTGCTTGAGAGTACACTCGGGCATGCTGTTCTGTCATTTTTCTCTTCCTCTTATGTTAAAAGTTTTTATAGTTTATATAGGAGATATTTATTTCAATGTTATTCCTCACATAAACAAAATTTCCATTTCCTTTCCTCACAGGGCCATTTTCCCGGTTGGAGACCCTAGGCTTAGAGCATCATGCTTATCCAACTAGGGTTGTAGACTAGCAAGTAATAATAATAATGATAATAGTTCGCAAAATTAAGGCACTACGGATCATTTTGAGATACAGCTAATAACGGTAACCTCGGACCCATTTCTTTTTCTCCTGAATAGCTTGGGCGCTGATCATATGTAATATGGTCAGTTTCTAGGGTTCCTGCTTGATAGGGCAATGTCACTGTCCCTTGCCTCTGCCATTCATGAGTGGCCTTGAAACCTTTAAACCTAGAGGAATTTCTAGAGACTAATTAGATCAATAATTAAGTTTATGTGAAAATGTATAGGCTGTACAAGGAATGTCAGGTCAAACTCCATGTACTCTCCCTGAGGTTTGTGCTAGCGTTGAAGGGTGTAATACAAACTGTCTTGTGACTCACAGAATCTATACAAATGACATTGCTCACTATTATTTTAGATTAAAATCTAATAATAATCAAAATTTACAATAACAAGAAATAATGAATTCTCTTGTAGAGATAGATCAATGATTTTGGCTTATTGAGTTACTTTTAACTAATTACCCTGTAATTAGGAAAGTAAGAGGAATTTTGCCATACGAAGCTCAGTGAATTTTTTCAGGATTTTGAGGTTTTTCATCATGTCAACAAATATTAGCATACCGGCCGGGCCCCTTAAAGGTGCTTAAGCTGTAATACAAATTTCAAAACTATTAAAAGTATATTTCCAATGGAAATCTTGCCTTTCAAGTGTAATTTTAAATAAAAACATTCAAATTAAAATTTGATTACAAACATCACATCGTTATGTAGCAAAAATTTTGCTCAGCATGGGCATTCTTTGCGAACTAGTGTCAACAAAATAAGTATATACAGCATCTACACAATGTTAAAGCAACTTTATACATTTTTTTTTTTAACATTAACACGCATCTCCCTTGCTCAGACCTTAACTCTTCCACTCTCTGAGCAGCAATCATAGCAGCATCACAAACAATATTGTGTAAGCGTTATAGGAACTATTCTTGTAGAGTTGTGACTACGGGTTCATTGTCTAATTGTGATAGCTAATGTTCAAGCTGGGAGGAATGTAGAGAGGAGAGGTCTCCTTTTCTGTATCATTTGTTTGATGTTGGCTGCCCCCCAAAATTGGGGGAAGTGCCTTGGTATATGGATGGATGGATTGTTCAAAGACAAGTTAATCGTACAAGATAGCGACACTGGACCACAAAATGACAAAGAATGTTAAGAAGAAAGCCATGATTACCATGAAATGAGAACTTGACTTATAAAATCTGAACGAACTATGCATGCGGTAGATGTGGCAAAAATGCTTTCATACAACATACTGTAGATTATTTATGAAATTTTCAAGACAAATGGAGAGAAAATAAATTTGCTAAGGAATGAGTACTGATATTGATTAAACAATGGACGTGTTCTTGACAACTTAGTAAACCTTCTCATATAGATCAATGAAAAGCAGTTAGCAGGAGATACGATTCCCAAAACATTATGTCCAAAAGCAAAGGTATTGCAAGCAGACCTTTTGAAAAATGAGCCAGGTACTTCATCAGAAAAGAAATATTCAAGAGCACTGGCATCCATAGTGTTTGATGTTTGATGACATAACAGTAGAGGCACTATTTTAATATTTTAAAAGGTTCTTGAATGTTTAATACTGCAAGCCACAGCAAGTGTTCAATTTTGACGAGACCAATCTCTTCTGGAAGATGATGCTCAGTAGGACTATTACAGCAGAAGATGAGGCCATTCCCAGACACAAGCTCATGGCAGACTATCTAACTCTCCTGTTCTGTGCTAATGGCAACAGCGACTGCGAAATCAAACCCCTCTGGGTGTATCAATCAGATAATTCATGAACTTTTAAGATGTACTAGGTGCTAACGAAGCAACAACGTTATGTGAAAGTCAAGCAACAAGGCTTACGTGACTAGCATTTTATTTGTGGAATGGATCAATGAGGTTCTTGATCCCAAGGTCAAAAAGTACCACAAGGAGAAACTCTCCCTTCAAGCCACTTACATTACTTATGGACATGCTCTTGCCCATTCTCCAGCCATTAAAGACTACTTAATACATACATACATATACCAAGGCACTTCCCCCAATTTTGGGGGGTAGCCAACATCAACAATGAAACAAAACAAAAAAGGGGACCTCTACTCTCTACGTTCCTCCAGCCTAACAAGGGACTCGATGGAGGAATTTAAATTCATTAGGATCAAGTTCCTGCTGCCCAACACCATCGATCAGCAGATGATCTACAACTTTAAAAATCTATACGCAAAAGGAAAGTTGCAGCGATGCTTCAAGGTCACCAAAAGAATTTACCTCACCCTCAGAGAGTTTTGTAAAGAACATTTCCAAATTACAGATGCCTCGAAAAAATTGATAAAGCCAGGGAAGAGGTCACCAACAGTTACCTCCATTCTACGTAAAGGAAACTGTGGCCTGAATGAGTTCTTGAAAGCAATTTTCAAGGATTGGAACCTATGTAGAAGACAATTGACAATGAAAATTCTGTCCTAGGGAAAGATAATGAGGTTGGAATTGAACAAGGACAACATCTACAATCTTATTGAAGAACATGGTGAGCAGCTGACATTTGTACATGAGCAGCAACAAGAGGGTGTGGAGATTTATCTGAGAAGGGCAGTGACACACTTCTCTTCAATTGAAATTTGGATGTTGAAAATGTGGAAAACCCTGCAAAATTACAAATTCATAGATACTCTAATTTGTTTTTTTCCTAACAATAGAAACCTTTAGCTATTCATTAGGGACATTTCATTTATCGAAGCTGAAAGGACGAGCCATTCAAATTTTAGCGAGGGTTAACCACCCCTTCCACTAGTTACCGGGGTAGGGGGAGTTAGTTTATTACCACTCACGTCCACACACCGGTGATTTAGCTCGCTTTGCTTGGAGGTAGGACTTCAAGGGGGATAGGGCTGGCAGGTAAGTTTGTATAAATAGCTGCATGGCATACTTCGTGACTACCTTGTGGCTGAGGATCTCGGATGCCGAGAACGAGAGCCTCTCTAGAGAGACTCCCTTGGTGAGCTCTTCCAGAGTGATGGAGAGGAAGAGCTGGACGAGGCTCGTCTCTGATATCGAAATATCTCCTCTGCTTGACAAAAGGTGGAAGAAGCTTGGTGGTAGAGCCGAAAAGTTGGGGGAGGAGAGCCCGAAGAGTTGTTGGGCGATCTTAGCGCAGGCACCCTTTAGCCCTTGAGACCAGGGAAAGGTTGCACTGGTCTGGTCTTTGAAAGCTTCAGAGTCCCAAAGACACGGTCCAAGACTGTCTTTACCCTCTCGTGATGGTATCTCCAGGTCGTTTAACCCGTTGAGTACCGTAATAAGAGTCAGTACTTGCCAGAATGCATGTTCCGACTCATTTTTCTCTCCCTCTTAAGAGGGACTAGCAGTGAAGTATCCCTCTTCCACCCCAGAGAGCTCCTCTCAAGGTGGGTCGCGGGTATCCCTGGAGGTCCTTGAAGAGGACTGTCTTCGTGTCCTTTGAATCCTTCCGAGGAAAGAGGTAGGACTCTAGCATCGAAAGCCGTATGGGAGTGTCCCTCCTGACTTCCGTCAAGTGGTGGAAAACTTTCCGTGCGAAGGAAACTTCCACCAAAGGTGTTAGGGATGAAGTCCGAGCCTTGCGCAACTCCCTCGACAGAGGTGAGGTAGGGGTGTCCTGCGGGAGAGACAGGAAGGACAGGCCTTGAAGGCCTAACAGAAGTTAGTTTCACCCTAGGGGATGTAACCGCATCCGAGACTCCTCTTTTCCTCTTCAGGGGAGCAGCAGCCAAGGTTCCTCACAGTAGGCCTGCTGGTGTCGTTGGATGGGAGGTCGCTGAAGAGAGAGATGTCATGGCAGGCTCGAAGGCTTGCACTGCTGCTCTGACCATGGCAATGAACTAAGGCTGCTTGCTGACTGATGCACTGTCAGAAAGATCCCCTGAAGGGGAAAGGGACCTGTGAGGAGTCTCTACCAATGTTTACAGTGGAGGGTCCACCTTTAAAGATAAAATCTTTGGGATACTGAGCCCTTCTATGGAGCCTCCTTTCCTTTTGCCCGGTGGTCGGCTTTAATGCGTTTGCAGGGAGGGAAATAGGGGCAACGGTGACCAGTCACAATCTTTGTTGTGAAGTTTCTTTTGTCTGAACGAATGTTTTGAAGTGGGAGGAACCTGCTCCAAAGTTTGGCAATAGAGCGCAGGCGTGTTGGCAAACTGGAAAGTGCTTGCGTGCACGAGTGATGGCGCCCAGTAAGGTGCTGCGCAGGTAAAAGAAGTGCGCAGGCGAGCGTGAGTACGCAGGCGAGCCGGACATTTCCGAAGTGCAGGAGAGCGCTGGCGCACAGGAATGCACTGGTGAGCAGGAGAGCTCTGATGCACAGGAGAGCACTGCTCCGCAGAGGAGCTCTGATGAGTCAAGTGCTGTTGCTCTGGCAAGCGAAGGTGTGCTGGTGAGCTGGCAAACGCTGGTCTCAAGGACGGCAAGACTGCACTGGAGAGCACCGGCGATCGGGAGATCTCTGGGGCATTGGAAGATGCTGACGAGCAGGCGAATGCTGATGCACTGAAGAGCACTGACGTGCTGGAGAGCAATGACGCTCTAAGGAGCGTTCAAGTGCAGGAGAGCAATGACGCTCTGGGAAGCGTTTAAGTGCTGGAGAGCATCGACATGATGCTGGTAAGCGCTGGTTACACCGAGAGGTGCTGGCGCACTGGAGAGCATTGAGATTGAGACAGCCAAACGCTTCGGAGGTGCATTATGAGCAGGCAGACGACGAATAGGAGACAGGAACAGAGAAGGCAGGTCAGCAGGTCGGCGTGAAGGAAGAGCTGGAACCGGGATGTGCCCTTTGGAAGGGCAAACATCCTCCGAAGAGGATCGCGAACAATCCACAGAAGAGTCCAGGGCCGAAATCCGAACACTAGCGGCAGTGTCGTCAGTAGGTCCAGGAATGGGCAAAGGTCGAGGGCCGGAAGACGACTGAAGCCGAGATTCTTCTACGGGGGACGACTGCAAAGATGAGGCTGAAGATCCGCCTTTTCACCAATGGGGAAGGGCCACCTCTACGGCGAAGCGAAGGGCGAGCTCTCCGAGATCGAAAGACTGCCTCTAGGGGCTGGGGGGTCAGTTAGCTGACTTTTAGAAGCAGCAGTCCTCCAAAGAAGTGTCTCTGCGAGTGAACTTCTCCTCCGAGGAGCAACACTCGCAGGAAAGAGAGATGAAAGACTTAAGATTCCCCCTTGGAGGATGAACAGGAACGGGGGGAAACACTTGGCAGCGGCCACAGATGATGCCTCAGACACTACAACGTCTACGCATGACTGAGGATCCAACTCCGAAGGCAACGACAGCTGTGCACTAGCACCACGAATGATGAAGCGCAGCAAGGAAAGCTTGTAGGGCGGACCCAGAAGCCCCAAGGACGACCACACCTGTAAAACGGGAGACAGAGACAAGGCCTCACCCGGGGAGAGAGGTGGGGCTGCTTCGCTAGGGGAAGCAACACCATCTCTCGAGGACCGGGGTTGGCCATAAATCAAAGGGTCTATGCTACTACTCGACGGTCTCCCGGAAGAGACCGAAAGCAGGAGCTTCGTAGGAAAGTCGGGAAGCAGAAGAGGTCTTGGGCTTTTCCCCTTTCGAAGAAACCTTTGACGAAATATCCCACTTTGACTTCTTCCACTGTCGCCCTAACCTTTCCCACTGAGAGGCAGACCACTCCCAACACTCACTACACCTTTTATCACTATCACACCGTTGACCTCTGCAGGCGGGACAAAGGGTGTGGCAATCGGTGTCCACGGCTGACATGAAGGTTGCAGAGGACAAACCTTCAATCCAGGGCAAGTACGCATGGTCGCAGAAGTCAACATACACACACACTAATTAAAGAGAAAGCACAAACAAAAGCAATTAATGGCAGTCCAAAATTAGGCGAAGGATGAAAAACAGCAACAATCGTTCACCATCCGAGACAAGAGCAAAGCGAGCTAAATCCCCAGTGTGTGAGCGGGAGCGGTAGCAAGCTAACCCCCTACCCCCGCTAACTAGCGGAATGGGTAGTTAACCCTCACTAAAATTTTAATGGCTTGTCCTTTCACCGACAGTTGAAGGTAAGAGTAGAAAAAAAATACTACTACTACTGTGAGTGATAAACTGTAAATCATGTGATTGATTAGTGATAGTGAATGTCTCAATAGAGACCTGCAAATATCTTAAAAGAATTTCTCATGGAGGTTGGTTCTACCTGTAAGCACTAAACCCCCTTAGCGTCACCCTCCCCCTCTCTCATCTTCCACGCACAAGCCATGACCCTTCTCATAGGTAAAGTGAGAGTTAATGTCAATACTGATTTATTCATTGGTATTCTTTCCTGATTTTAGGAGTTATAAATTGCTCCATAATTTTCATTAAAAACAAATAATGAGTAAGCATATTTGTGGATGTGTGCAATACATAAAGTGAACTTTATTTCATAAGGTAAAAGGAGTTTCAGTTTATGAGCCTTTTAGTTTTGCGAGTTTGCTCGCCGATCTAATGAAACTCTTAAACTGAAGTCTTACAGTATACATAAAAATATTTCAAATAAACTTACCTTAGCAGCAGTAGGATGATGTAAGCATATGGGACAAGAGGGAGCTTGAGAC
Organism: Palaemon carinicauda; assembly: GCF_036898095.1. NCBI lineage: Eukaryota > Metazoa > Arthropoda > Malacostraca > Decapoda > Palaemonidae > Palaemon > Palaemon carinicauda. The sequence continues at coordinate 116,157,173 of NC_090727.1, read as the reverse complement.
ATATGCAGCCTGACTTCCTCTACAAGTTTCCATTCAACCAGCAGATCTGCACTGGCAAGGTATACAGAGTAATCCTCTCCATCTTGCACAACAAACTGGCAGCTGCAATAAACAATTTTTTCCCAATGCCATTGCTTTAACAGACCCTTTCTAAGATTATAAAATACCGAGATAGGACTCCCTGACCTTTTAAACCAACTACTCTCCTCAAAACATCTATACAGTATACAGTGAACCCTCGTTTATCGCGGTAGATAGGTTCCAAACCCGGCCGCGATAGCTGAAAATCCGCGAAGTAGGGACATCATATTTACGTATTTATTTAACATGTATATTCACTTTTAAAACCTTCCCTTTACGTAGTAATGTTAACAAACTACCCTTTAATGTACAGAACACTTAATGCATGTACTACAGTACCCTAAACTAAAACAGGCACAAATATCAAAGGCGATTTTATATCATGCGTGTCCTAAACACGCCAAAAAGCACGATAAAAAATGATAACCAATGTTTTGTTTACGTTTATCTCTGATCATAATGAAGAAACAGACGCATTTACACATCTGAGTATAGCAGTGGTTCCCAACCTGTGGGTCGCGACCCCAATGCCCTGGGGTCGCCAGTCGATTTTGAGCTGAATGGGAATATTATATAAAACAAGGTGAAAAAACATGTTAAGACAGTTAAATGAATTCTTTATAAGGGGAGTAATACAACAGCAACAGTTATTGGTATATTAGACCAATAAAATCTTTAATAGAATATGCTGCATTTTGCACAATAGGTCCCATACCAAAGAATCTATATTTTCTGAATGTTGAAACATTTGGAATTCAATACTTTCTGAACTCAAATCGTTCCTGCAAGAGCATTACATCAATGGTTAAATGACTGAATAGGTTGGCTCACGTGTAGGTTAGGCTCCAACAATCTTTCGCTCGCTCAGTTCTTTGACCTTATGGACACCTAAAACTCATTATAATACCTATCTTGGAGTACCTAAAGTAGTTCTTAGGATCATACTGTCATGATTCGGGAGAAAATGTTCCCTTTATCAATCCATGTTTGCATCGTACTATGAAACTTAATGTAACAGCTTGATGAAACTACTGATGTGACAAACTTTTCACAACTTCTTATGTATGTTCGGTATTATAAAAATAAAAAGATTAGAGATTTCTTGTTTTGTATGTCTCTGCACACTTCAACTACTGCTGCTAATATTTTTTATTTAATTGATTTCTTCAAAGAGCGTTCGATCGAATGGGAGAAATTGTGCGGAGTTTGTATTGACGGGGCACCTACGATGCTCGGCTGTAAGCCGGCCTTCAATCGTTAGTTAAAAAAGTGACTCCAAAAGTAATTGGGACTCCCTGCATGGTTCATCGACAAGTATTAGCTACCAAGACGTTACCTGAACCATTCAAAAAATTGTTTATCCAAGTGATTAAAGCAGTAAATGTAGTTAAATCAAGGCCACTTGCAACACGGCTCTTCAAAGTTTTATGTGGAGATATGAGTTCAACGCATGAAGCACTACTGTTTCACACAGAGGTAAGGTGGCTCTCGAAAGGAAAGGCGCTGATAAGAATTTTTTATTTGAGAGGAGAGTTTCAAATATTTCTCGCTTCTCAAAATGCAAGTGAATATGAATTATTGTTTACGGATGAATTTACGTTGTGCAAATTGGCATACCTGGTTAACATTTCTGAGATATTTAATAGTATTAATACAGGATTACAGGGTAAGGAAAGTAGGATTATATCTTTGTCTGAAAAAGATATTGTCTTTTAAAATGAAATTAGAACTCTGGATCACCAAAATTAACCAAAAGGAATTATGCATGTTCCCAACACTTACCCAATTTATTGAAAAAGCAGCAAATGAAATCGATGACTTATATGGCATGATACACGAGCATTTGGAAAATCTTACTGTTCAAATAAAAAGTTATTTTCCTGATGAATGTTACAAATCTTTCTCCCTTACAATCAACCCTTTCAATGTCAGTGTATCTGAGGTCACTGAAGCAGCAGAAGAAGAGTTCATCGACTTAAAAAACAATTTTGAAGCTAAACCCTGGTTTGGTGAACTGCAACCACAAAAATTTTTGGCAAAAAGTTTCCAAAAATTCCCAGTATTATCAGAAATTGCAATAAGGAATTTATTGCCGTTCCCAACAACTTAGTTATGTGAAGCAGCCTTCTCCCAACTTCTCATCCTTAAAAACCAATGCCGAAATCAATTAAATGTGCAAGATGAACTCGGAGCCCTGGATAGAATTGCTAGCTAAAAAACTGCAATACCAGCCGTCTCATTAAGGTCTGTTCATAAACACCGCTTTACATAACGTTGGAAATTTGTGTTCTATTAATTTTGAATTGATTTAATTAATTATTTTTTATAGCAGCTTTAGAGTTTTTTATGAATAAATTTTTAATTAATCATGAATTTACGGAATGCATAGTTACTTCACGAATAGAGAATCTATCATTCAATAATCGCAATATATGGCAGTTTTTTCTACAAAAAAATGAATGTGTATTTAAGATATTTTAAGGATTGGGGTCGCTTCCTGATTGCTTGTTCTAAAATGGGTCGCCATGTTTAAAAGGTTGGGAACCACTGGTGTATAGGTTAGTTTTTGCATCGACAGCAATCTTACCAAGTATTGATTATATGTTGATTTTGTATTACCAACGTTTTACTTAATTTTTCTTAGTACTTCCAAATAAATGAAATGAATGCCATTTATATAATTTTTTCTTTATGACGCAGCCTGAAACGGAAACCTTCCATTCGTAATAAACAAACTAAGGCATTAAACGCGCATGATGAAAGTGATAAATAATGATATTAAAAGCTTTTAGTAAATATGTTATTACAAATATTATTCACCGTATCTATATAAAATCCTACATACGTAGCAAAGCAGGAAAACAATTTTTTTTTCTGTTTTTTTTTTGGTGTTTAATCAACAATAACAAACTGCCGCTAATGACCAAATGATAATTTACGATAATTCTAAACCGTTACTAAAGATGATTCTCCATTCCATATCCAAAATACTTTTCCCAACTTCAGTTATAAGTCAACTTGTACCCCCCTCAATTATGAAACCATCTAAAAAAAAAAAAAGTAAGAGAAGAAGCAAGTACTAGGCCAATTTTTAAAGTTGTCGAACAATTAAGTTACCGCTATAACGTTCGATGTGACATAGTGCGAGATTGGAGAAAGTAAGGAAAATTGAATCAAGATTGATTTTCAATATAAATGAAACTTTGTGAAGCAACAAAGATTTCATTTGTTAGAGAGAGAGAGAGAGAGAGAGAGAGAGAGAGAGAGAGAGAGAGAGAGAGAGAGAGAGAGAGAGAGAGAGAGAGAGATTGTTTTAAATGTAATAAACAAAAAAATATGATAGGTTATAACACATTGGTGCTTATGTAATATCAACTGTATAGATGGTTTGAATAAGTTAAGAAATGGTATAAACAATATTTCGTACGCGCATATTCTTGAGACCGGCAGCTAGACGTCAGCTGATCTGATCACAGCCAAAAGTAAAACAAAAAGAAGTCAACAATACTCGATTTTGAAAACACACCCAAAATTTAAAAACAAAAGTACAGTACACGCTTTCTTAGTGTGCAGTAGCAATTTTCTAGAATAAAATGATGTTTCCCCAAAAAATAGTGGTTTGCTGATGAAATCAGATGCCGTATTTAATGAAAAAAAGTCCCCGAAGTCGTGAATCGGCGATGGTCGAACCGCGAAGTAGCGAGGGCTCACTGTAGTTTCTTTCTATCAATATATCAGTAAAGTTTCCTTATACAGAATTAGGTAATATTTACGAGGCACTTCTCAATAATAATAATAATAATAATAATAATAATCATCATCATCATCATAAAAAAAAAACTATGCTCTGTTTGAAAAGACGTGTTATAAAAAAAGACAATCGTCGAACACAAAAATTAACCAATTCAAGCAGTTAAAAGATCTCTACACAAGCCAGAAACAATTCCATGAAATCAAAAGCATTTTCTTATTTACCTTAAAAGACTATATTTTACATATTCATAAACTATAATAAATGCCCCTCAATGATAAACTGAGGACAAAAATAAAAAGTCCTCTTGATTGTCCCATTTGGAAATGTGAAATGGTGCACAATTACAAAACTACCATGCAGAGACTAAGATGAACAAAGCACACTAAAGATGACTATGTTTAAGGCAAAATCATAAGAGCAGGACGGTGTTCATAAAGAATGATCTTTTTTTTTTTTTAGAGAAAATTGATATCCAACCTACTTAGCTACAGCTTGAAATACAAGATTGCATCCTTCCATTAGCCTGGGTCCTACATAGTGTGGATTTCAAAGTATTCCTTGATAGATTACCAATTATCAGTACCTTCACATTCATTTTGCAACAGATACATCTACTGTACTTGTGATTGGCCTTTGGCTATATTTGAAAAAAAAATACTATCGAAATTTCAATATTGTAACCAATTTGGAATAAATACTGGATTTGCATCTATGTATAAACAATTAATAGTATGACATAGGACCTATACTAGAAGTCTGACAAATTTTGACATATTTGTACATTGTACTCTTTCTTGAAATATAATACTTCCTTCACTAGGCTGCATCTCCCTTTGGCCAACTTAAATCAGGTTGATGAAACAAAAATGCTTACAAAACATCAACAAAACTAACCAAAACGTGTATTAAGAATTAAAAAAAATTGCCAAATCGGTGAGTAAAAAAAATATTTGGGTTCTTCCTCCAATATATAAATAGGGCATTCTTATGGAAAACAATAGCTATAGAGCATGGTCATCAAAAATCAACATAAAAGTAATTAAGCTAAACACCTAAAAAGAAATAAACCAAAGGGAATGGAAAACCAAAAGGCAAACAAACCCTCTGGGGCTAAGGATTTATGCAAAGAAATTTTGTAACTTTTCATCACAGAAGGACTGATTACTGATAACCCAAGGGAGGTCAAGCACATCATCCTGGTATTTCCACTTTACACAATTAAAAATTCTAAACATTTCACTAAGTGTCTACCTGAATCTGCCTTTCACAAAACATTCAATCTTCTTAAAATATTTTATATTTCCTTGTTTCCTTTCTTCACTGGGCTATTTTCTTTGTTGGAGCCCCTGAGCCTATAGCATCCAGCTTTTCCAACTACTGTTGTAGCTTAGCAAGTAATAATAATAGTAATAATAGTCAAAACTTTGCCAATATTATGAAATGCAAATGATTCTTACAATTTACAACCAATATAAAATCAAGCAAAAAGTTTTAAATGAACACAAGAGCTATTATAAAAATCTATATGAAATCAAATATTGAAAAATTTACAAAACTATAAATATAAAAAATATTGGTCTTCATATAATCCCATCATACACAGACATGAGATAAGTATAATAAATAACAGGGATTAGTTACACAACTGATCCTTCAGGGGAAAAAAGTATAGTTCACTGGTATCTCTCATGTGCAGGCTTCAGTAAGGCAAAAAAGGCTTGTGAAAGTACTTAATAAACAGTAACTTACTTTGCTTGCAGGTAGTGTTCTTTACTATATTTTGGAGTATTGCTTGAATATCGCCTTATTCGGGCTCCATTGCCTTGGTAATAGCGTTCACCACCATGTGAATTGTGAGATCGATAGCCAGGACCCCACCAGTTCATCAGGTGCGTGATGTTCTGTTTCTTGCCTCCGGCTCGGTAAAGTGACCCAATTTCCGAATTTTCTAAGGAAGCTTCTACCTACAAGAGCATTACACTGTACAGTATAGATTCAAAGGTCTTACTTAGCATTTGGATATTTTAAAAGTAATCTCATAAAACATTAAAGATTTGAAGAATTGTGCAAAAGAAAATTCAAAGCTTAGAACTAGCAGACTAAAGGTTGATGTTTCAATGAAGTATAGTAACAAATGAAAGAGCTAAATAAAACTTTTCATTTCATCTTACAAAAAAGTTGCCAAAAGAAGTTAACATTTTCAGTTTACTATTTAGTTGAAAGTGCCTGACAGTATGAAAATACTTGTATCAAGTAGTCATATATACAGAAATTTCTTTACAATAACCAATACACAAAATAAAAACCAAGATACTGTACAAAGAAGAGCATAAACATGTATCTCACCTGGCCACCCATCTTCTCCCTGGGACGGACATACCGCTGGCCCGACCTCCCACCGCGCCCGGCCATCGGCTTCCTCCCAAGTTCTGGACGGTCATATTCACGTTTCCGAGTATACTGAGGTCCGGACTTTTTTCCATAATCTGAATCAAATGGATACCACAAGTGTTATTTCAATTGAATAACTAAACTTTTATACTGCAGTTAAAATGTTTAAAATTATAAATTAAATAAATTAATCCACCTTTACTTTAATAAACCTGACTGTGCTTTAAGACAGTTCTAAGAATTCTTTCCAAACGGAAGTGTAGGTATCTTTTATAATTACATACAACCTTACGAGAATGAAACCAAGGTTGCAAAATAGCTACAAAAAATATAGATAGTAAAGATGATTTACAAAATTTTGCATCTGGGCTTTCAATATGAGCACAGGAAGTGGGGAAAGGTGGAATATAAGTTAAAACACAAGCTTAATGATGTCCCCTATT
>NC_090727.1:116119713-116150004 GCF_036898095.1 Palaemon carinicauda | reverse complement strand
GAGACAAATGCTACCAGACCCCTAAGTAATACCAGTACTGCACTTCAATAAGCCCATTCAATGACCTAAAAGAAAACATGCTTCTTACCAGTCTGAATATTTGTAATGTACTCATCATAACTACTGACCCAGAGAGAGGCAGGAAGAAAGCAAAGCAGGGCCATTCACTCAACCTTCTTTCCCAGACTAATACCATCTACTGCACATACCTTAAACAAAATCCTAAAGCTACTCAAGTTACATGTGATGACAACCACCACCACTGGCCAGAATACAGGTCGCAACATCCTACAGTTGATACCTGTGTGAGAATGAGTAGAAGTGTCGCACCTAACTCCCCTCCTCATTACCGAAGGATCAAGAACTTTTTCATAGGAACAGGCAAGGAGCAGTTGCCTACAGTACATACAACAAACTAATGTCAAATCAACAGATCATCCTATAACTCTTTATTGAGCAAGTGACCATATACGTAAAATTGAACATGCGGTACAAAACAGTATGCTAAAATTTGTAGAAGGAAGGAAATCATGCCACACTAGATCTGACCAATCATGAAAATTTATTCTTCAAGATCATAGTGACATCATCAGCTTGAGTACCTTTGTGGACTATCAAGAGGCGTATAAAGTTCGTTTGCTAGAAGAAAGTCTTAAGTTGTATTTAACAGTGATATACTGTATAGGAAAAAAGTGAATACTGTAGTGTGAAAAGATATGATAGCAAAATTAATGTTGACAGTCTGTTAACATGCATTCGAGACACACAAGACCGCGCTTTGCTGATTATGGGTAGACCTACCTTGCCCATGAAGGGTAACAAAAGTGCCTTTCATTGACTAATAAAAACTTGAAGTTCTAATTCAGTTATGAATGTCCTCATTATTGGTCCGAACCTTAATATAAGTGGTTTTAGGTCTGTATAGTTTACTAAAGCAGCAATACAGTACTTGGTCATTGTTCAGAGGCCTAGACATGGCATTTCTGACTGCAAAGTACGGTACTGGAAATATTTCCTATAAAAAAAAAAAAGTTTTTAAATTTAAACTTTATTTTTGGTGAAAAGTCTTTGTTTACATTTTACATGCAAGCGTTAATGGCCAGCCATGCTTCATTTTGATCAGAAGGTAAAATTTAAAAGAGATCAAATTTAAATATCCTAGTAAATGTTTTGTTTTTGTAGGCTCTGGCATGAAATTACAGCTATGTAGGTTTCTTTCTTTGCACTGTCCAAAGGAAAAAGGAATCCTTTTGGCTATGTTTGGCAGTAAACAAAAGTAATGAGAAACATGACAAATTTTTACATATATAATTTGTTTTTTTCCCTAACTAATACAAAACCTGTAGCTATTTATATATACAGTAGATATTACTTCGGCAGAGCTGGAGGGCAGGCATTAGATTTAAAGTGCGACGTGGCAAAACTGCCCAACCTTAATAGTGAGTATGTAAGGGGTGGCTGGGGGCTACCCAGCCACCCATTATCTACTCACAGTTCAATGAACCACGTCACTTTTTGCTTGCAGGTAGGACTTAATGGGGAACAGGTGATGGTGGGTCAATTTTATATAAATAGCTACAGGTTTATATTAGCTAGGGAAAAATACAAATTATCTCCGAATTTGTCATTTGTTCCCATACTAACAAACCTTCCGCTAACTATATAGGGATGACTCACTCTTAGGAGGGTGGCAAGTTCGACTACTGGCTTAAGTCATTGACCCGGGTTTCCCTAGTACAGTATTAGACTGTAATGGAGGGAAACCTTGCACCTCGCTTAAGATAGCGGCCTAAGCAACTTGAGTAGTTGTGAGAGATAACATAAGAATGTCTAGGTAGGAAGATACTCCATTAAAACAGGAGCCCTAGACATAAAAGATGTTTCCCAAGGCCTACCTTGCAGGAGGTATTGGGGCTGTATACAAGTATATGATAACCATACTGTACTTGGTTACACAAGGGATATAGTTATTACCTGCAGAGGCTCAAGCCAGCTTTGCAAAGGGACCCATCGAGCTGTTCCTCAAGAACGGGAAGATGATGAAAGTAAAAGACCCAGGCAATATTTCATTCATCCCAGTCTTACCCCGGATGGCCAATGCCTTCAACTTTCTCCTACTTGTCACTTATTGGTGAAACCACCACAGGAGTGAGAAAACGTAACGAGTCTTCTGTGGGTCACATCTTGTAGGTAGGGCGAGGTGAAGATTAGACACGGATCCACCCTACCAATGGCACGGTTTGCGTCACGAAGGAGCTGCTTTAAAACGTTGACGGATTCTGCCCTAAAATGTTCAGAGCTCTGGGTCATCTCTATGAAGGAGAAGGATTCTGTGACTGGTATAGGACCTATGTCCCCATCTCCCTTCAGAACTGTAACTAACAGTTCTTATTCAAACAAATTTGGCTCGTGAGCAGCCCCATAATAAACAGGAAAACAGGGGAGAAGGTAGCAACCAAAGCAGCAACCTGGTTCCTGAGGCGATTTGTTCGTAAGCCTTCCTGTAGTATGAACGCAGTGTACAAGAAAAACATGTACGTTAAAGGAAGATGAATTCATGTGTGCCGGCTTCAATGCAAAAAAAACTTGCCACCTTGAAGCGGATCCCTCCAATTCTGCCGATGGCGAGAAAACTTTGGGAACCCAAGAAGCCCTGTTTATGATATACAAACAAGAACCCAAAGAGCGAAGGGACCCGAGCCTTGCACTAGCGTATTATCCCTGTCGCCGAAGAAGGGTGCATTCTTAGGTTCCCAGAATCTAACAAAGAGCAAACTCAAGAGCGAGGAGAGACGATCTATGCCATCTAGGAGAGTGCTCTCTTGAGCAGCTCCCTCTCAGGAAGTGGCTATCGAACTACAGGCCTAAAATGGAGCAGGCTTATAGTGATCACTAGTGTCTGACTAGTGAACATCAGGCAGCAAAAAGGCCAGAAAGCAAAAACGATGAGCCTCTGTTGTTTAGGACTACGAATAACTAGCTGTTGAACATAATAACAGCAAAAGGTGCTATTGATAAGCAACCGGGGATCGTCTAGCCGTTGAAAAACGGCAATTGGTATCTGACAAATCGGAGATCTGGAAATCCAAGATCTACCAAATCAGTCGGGATCATTTCGCTTGAGAACATGCTCATGATCATGAGAGCCTTGTTCCAGGTCTTGAAACGCCTAGTGTGAGCACATGAGAGTACCGTTCACAAGTGCGAGCGTTTTCCACGAGCATCTTGCACGAGAGCGAGGGCATCTTGCTTCTAAACATAAGCGCCTCGCTCGAGAGCTTCTTACCCATGAGTGCAAGTATCTCACAAAAGAGCATGAGTGTCTCATACGAGAGCGTGAGCATCTCGCTTGAGAGCGTCACGCCTATGAGTGTGAGAATCTCGCTCGAGATCATCCCGCACAAAAGCACGAGCATTTCGCTCATGAGCATGCGCACTTGATTCGTGATTGTGATCGCAAGCGTCGGGAGCTTGTGCTTGACTAGATTGTGATCGCAAGCATCGAGAGCTTGTGCGTGACTAGATCGTGATAGTAAGCATCTGGCTCGTGATCATTAGAACGATTGTGAGCATTTAGTTCATAATCATGAGCGTCAATTCGTACTTAAGGGGAGCATCAACTGTGGGTACGGACATATACTTTCAGATACAGAAACTTGAGATATTACTTCTATCTATGGCCACACATATGGTACGTGCCCCTCAAAAAGTTTCTGGTAATAATTCTTACATACAAAGAAGAAAAAGGTTTATCAATGGTTACGTCATCCTAACAGCGTTGTCTGCTAAAGCAGACTATGTAGGTTTGTCTTGCGCATTGATTTTGCATATACAGTATACAAAATTTTTTTTAGCTATATTCATACATCTGGCAAACGTATATCTTCAAGTTCCCCACGTGGTAATGGAACACTGAAGTGTGTATACGTGCCAGTTTTACATTGTTTACACTAAGTGGATTTGTTTATTTTCCAAATATCAGGTATTTGATTAACTCTCCATAACGACCAAACACAAAAGAAGGACTTTAGCATCCCGGAGAAATGTGATATTGGCATCTCAATTTAGATGGGCAAAAAAACGTAAAGTAGACTAGAGTGATGGCGAGTCTGGCAGCAGTGAAGTGATGATGGTGATGTGTGATCAGTACCCCTGATAGGGAGGGGGGGGCTTGGGGACAGGCTTGCGGTAATGAGTAGAAATCGTATCGGGTAAGAAAGTTAGCTGTTCAAGTAACTTGGACTAGTTCTAAATAACTATCGATAATGATATTAGCTAATGAAAGCTATAATGTTTCGCCTTCCTTCATACTCTCATAGAATCTCTTGAAAAAATTTGACCGTTGATATCTCAAAACTATACTTATTGACCTTCAAAATGTTATTTTCATTAGTAAAATAAATTTTTGAATATACTTACCCGATGATCATGTAGCTGTCAACTCTGTTGCCCGACAGAAATCTACGGTCGGGATACGCCAGCGATCGCTATACAGGTGGGGGTGTACACAACAGCGCCATCTGTGAGCAGGTACTCAAGTACTTCTTGTCAACAAGAACTCAATTTTCTCCTCGGTCCACTGGTTCTCTATGGGGAGGAAGGGCGGGTCCTTAAATTCATGATCATCGGGTAAGTATATTCAAAAATTTATTTTACTAATGAAAATAACATTTTTCAATATTAATCTTACCCGATGATCATGTAGCTGATTCACACCCAGGGTGGTGGGTGGAGACCAGCATACATGTTAACAAAGAAGCTAAGTATCCCGTATCTTATTTTAGCCGTTATTCAAAATAACAAACATAAAATAAATAAGTACCTGGTAAGGAAGTCGACTTGAACCATTACTCTGCCTTTTTAAGTACGTCTTCCTTACTGAGCCTAGCGATCCTCTTAGGATGCTGAGCGACTCCTAGGTGCTGAAGTATTAAGGGCTGCAACCCATACTAAAGGACCTCATCACAACCTCTAATCTAGGCGCTTCTCAAGAAAGAATTTGACCACCCGCCAAATCAACCAGGATGCGGAAGGCTTCTTAGCCTTCCGGACAACCCAGAAATATTTCAAGAGAAAGATTAAAAAGGTTCTGGAATTAGGGAATTGTAGTGGTGGAGCCCCCACCACTACTGCACTCGTTGCTACGAATGGTCCCAGAGTGTAGCAGTTCTCGTAAAGAGACTGGACATTCTTAAGATAAAAGACGCGAACACTGATTAGCTTTTCCAAAAGGTTGCGTCGAAAATATTTTGCAGAGATCTATTTTATTAAAAGGTCACGGAAGTTGTGATAGCTCTAACTTCGTGTGTCCTTACCTTCAGCCAAGCTTGGTCTTCCTCATTCAGGAGGGAATGAGCTTCTCGTATTAACAGTCTGAAAATAATAGGATAAAGAATTCTCCGACATAGGCAAAGATGAATTCTTAACTGAACACCATAAAGCTTCAGACGGGCCTCATAAAGGTTTTTTTTAAAAAAAAAAAAAAAAAAAAAGAACTTAAGAGCTCTACAGGACATAATACTCTTTCTAGTTCCTTTCCAACCATATCGATAAGTTTGGAATAACGAACGATATTGGTCAAGGCCGAGAAGGCAGCTCGTGTTTGGCTAGAAAACCAAGATGTAGAACATGTAGCCGTTTCGGATGAAAATCCGATGTTCTTGCTGAAGGCATGAATCTCACTGACTCTTTTAGCTGGTAAAGCATATCAGGAAAAGAGTCTTAAAGGTGAGATCTTTCAGGGAGGCTGATTGAAGTGGTTCGAACCTGTCTAACATAAGGAATCTTAGAACCACGTCTAAATTCCAGCCAGGTGTAACCAAACGACGCTCCTTCGTGGTCTCAAAAGACTTAAGGAGGTCCTGTAGATCTTTATTGTTAACAAGATCTAAGCCTCTGTGACGGAAGACTGATGCCAACATGCTTCTGTAACCCTTGAAAGTGGGAGCTGAAAGAGATCGCTCTTTTCTCAGATATAAGAGGAAGTCAGCTATTTGAGTTACAGAGGTACTGGTCGAGGATACGGATACTGACTTGCACCAGTTTAGGAAGATTCCCCACTTCGATTGGTAGACTCTAAGGGTGGATGTTCTCCTTGCTCTAACAATCGCTCTGGTTGCCACCTTCGAAAAACCTCTAGTTCTCGAGAGTCTTTCGATACTCTGAAGGCAGTGAGACGAAGAGCGTGGAGGCCTTGGAGTACCTTCTACGCGTGGCAGACGTAGCTGGTCCACCCTTAGGGGAAGAGTTCTGGGAACGTCTACTAGCCATCGAAGTACCTCGGTAAGTTATTCTCTCGCGGGCCAGAGGGAAGCAACTAGTGTCAACTTTGTACCAACGAGAGAGGCGAACTTCTGCAGTACCTTGTTGACAAACTAGAACGGAGGGAATGCATAAAGATCTAGATGAGACTAATCTAGTAGAAAGGCATCTAAAAGAACCACTGCTGGGTCTGTTGAGAGCCTCTTGGACATCGAGGTTGCGAAGAGATCTATGGTTGGATGGCCCCAGGTGACCCAAAGTCTCTTGCATACATCTCTGTGGAGGGTCCAATATGTTGGAATTATTGTCCCTTCCTACTGAGACAAACTGCTAAGACATTCAAGTTGCCTTGGAAGAAATTTGTTACTAGTGAAAAGTCTAGACCTGTTGAACAGGAGAGGTCACTAGCGAACTCGCACCATGTCAGAGAGTAGGTCCCTCCTTGCTAGGAGATGAACATCAAAGCAGGGAGTTGTCCGTGTTGACCTCCATGACTTCGTCTTGAAGGAGAGACCTGAAGCTTTTCCAGGTCAGACTTACTGCCAGAAGCTTCTTGCAGTTAAAATGCATTGACCTTTGACGCGAGTTCCATAATCCCGAGCATTCCCTACCGCCTAAGGTCGCACCCCAGCCTACGTCCGATGCGTCTGAGAAGAGAACGTGGTTGGGAGTCTGAACAGTCAGGGGAAGACCCTATAAAAGGTTGATAAAGTCCTTTCCTCAGGTTAGACCAGACTTATCTTCCGGAAACCGGGATCGAGACCGCTTCTAGCGTCTTGTCCTTTTCCAGTGAAGAGCTAGATGAAACCGAAGAGGACGGAGGTGTAGTCTTCCAAGTGACACCAAATGCACCACGGATGACAGTGTCCTAACCAGACTCATCCACAGCCTGACAGGGCTGTATTCCTTCTTCAGCATCTTCTGGATGGATAGCAGGGCTGGGGATTGATCTTCTTGTTCAGCCATGTCCTCATCAGAGGGTTCCTCATCCGAAACTGATGAGGAAACGGCAACAGAGTGGGCAACGTCTGACTCGCTGAATCCGGTCGCACTGGTGGATGCGTGACGGAGCCGGACACAAGATCATGGTACTGCTGCACAGTCTGTGAACTGTCAACCATGGGGAAGCGAGGAAGAACAGCGACAACCCGAAACTGTCTAGACTGTCTGGGTAGTACAGACAACCCCTTATCGGGTTGCTGAGGTTGCCGCACTGCGTCACAACAAGACAACTCTGCTGGTTGTTGAACGTCTTCCCAGTGACACACTGAACGTCCACAACCACCTCCGAGAGTAGCATAACATCAACGTGCGACTGTCAACCCACACTGGGTCGCACCAGTGGAGGAACCATCTCAACTGGCGGACGTGAGTAGGATACCTCAGCGTCCGTAAAAAAATCCTCTATCAAGGACTAAGCTTGGACTGCATGTCTTGCAACCAAGCCCAAGGTCTATGGGGGCAGGTGTGGCAACAGACGGGGTTAGCGACTGAAGCGGAACCATTTACCCTCCCTGGAAGCATGTTATGCTTAAATAAAAGACATAGGAGGCTAAGCAGCTTAAGGCTCCTCTCCAAATGACAGAGTCCTCAAGGGAATATCAGAAGGAGGGAGAACAGCACTTTCTCATCTACAGGAACCATATCCGAGAAAAGCTAAGTTCTCTCAGTGAGGGTTTCACTGGTGCAAAAGCAGCAGACCAGAAGGCAACGTTATGAAACTGCTTGACAGTCTGTGAACTGTCAAAAACTGAACTGTCAACCACAACAGGAGCGTGAGGACATACAGCACTGGTGTATAAGTAGCAGACCAGAAGGCAACGTCATGTAACTGCATGACAGTTTGTGAGTTGGCAACAACCAAAGTTGTGTGGGGAAGCCTCAACTCCTGCCTGACTAGTTTGCTGCTGGCGAGTGGCGGTAACCACAGTGTGTTGCGGAGGCTGACACACCGTGTCAAAACACGGCAGCTTGTGGTAGCTCCCGCACGGCAACGGAGTGCTCTGTGTGTGGGAGTCATCATACATCTGGCAGGGTTGACTGTGCATGGGTGGAGGAGCTCTCACAACAAGAGTGTGAGAGCAGGAAGCCATGCCGGGCGCACAACCGTGGGAGGTGTAGGCCCACGGGTGCATCGTCAACCTTCTCCGCAGTCGGAGTGTGGGAGCTGGCAACAACAAAAGCAGAGTGCTGGTGCGTGGGAGGGGCTGCGGTGGGTTGAGGAGCATGCGGTATGGTATGCAGAGCATGCTGTAAGGTATGCAGAGCATGCTGTAAGGTATGCAGAGCATGCTGTAAGGTATGCAGAGCATGCTGTAAGGTATGCAGAGCATGCTGTAAGGTATGCAGAGCATGCTGTAAGGTATGCAGAGCATGCTGTAAGGAATGCAGAGCATGCTGTAAGGTATGCAGAGCATGCTGTAAGGAATGCAGAGCATGCTGTAAGGAATGCAGAGCATGCTGTAAGGTATGCAGAGCATGCTGTAAGGTATGCAGAGCATGCTGTAAGGTATGCAGAGCATGCTGTAAGGTATGCAGAGCATGCTGTAAGGTATGCAGAGCATGCTGCATGGGCTGCGGAGAATGCCGCATAGTGCTGGAACCCGGCAGCTCTACAGAACCTTCCCACTGCTGATGCGGTAGCTCACGCATGTTAGCAGATGGTGCAGCAAGAACATGCGTCTGGCAGGGTGGACTGCGCATCGGTGGTGGAGCTCTCACAGGTGGAGGGTGGGAGCAGGCAGCCGCAGAATCTGCTGAGCGCACAACCTCGGCGGGTTGTAGGTTAACAGGCTGCATTGTCAACCTTCCAGCATGATACTCCTGCATGAAGGAGCAAGCTGAGACTGTATAGTCTGCAGCATGGACCACTAGGGTCTATGAAAGACAACAACAAACGGAGCTACTGTCCGTTGTGACTGAGGGTCTAAAACAGCTGGTGCGGCAACAGACGGAGTTACTGCCTGTTGCGGTACCACCTAGCCTCTCTTAGGAGGTGTGCAGTTGTCGTACTGCAGCGAGTCCGAACTGACCCAGTGGCTACACCTAGGCCGTTGGACTTGCGCGGAAGGGACCGACTTGCACTTAAAAGCTGCAAGATTTGGTCCATGGTTTCTGCGAGAAACCTCTTCCGCAGACGAGGAATAAATGGGCTCTCTCGTCTTTGTGTGGGTGGGGTGATCACGTCGGCAACGTGTGTAGATACACCCGAAACCACGGAGGGAAACGTCTGTTCGTCGATCAAGGCCTGAGGAACCCATAAGTCCTTCGACATTACTTCTCCCCTGGGCTTGGGAGCTTGTAAGAGGTATCGGACTAGGTGAACAACTGGCACGAACAGACGAACCTTCGAACGCAACACTGTAACACTTTGCGCATATCACTTTATCACTTTTGATTTTCTGTTTGCACTTATTTCACTGAACTCGAAACTTTAAGTGGTTTGTACCTGAAACACGCAATCCTATCCTTCATTAAAAGGTAGTAATTGCGAAAACAGTATTACAATGTAACAGAAAAACATAATGAAAGATAAAGAATTCAGTGGCTGGAAAGGAGACTAAACACTAGATCAAATAAACTACGTTTAAAATCTCTCACCGCATAAAGCCTGGGAACAAGAATAAAACTCTAGAAACGTTTTACCTTCTTCCCCTCTATCAACTAGGGAGAAGAGCAAAAAAAACGAGAACAACTTTACCCGCTTGAACGAAACGTTTATCCTCCTCTCTCTCCCTCCGTCTCTATCTCTCTCTCTCTCTCTCTCTCTCTCTTGACTTAGAACCTGAGAGATGAGCCCAATTATATATATCGTTAAAACATATTATTTGTTAAAGGAAAAAAACTGAAAGGTTTCCCAAATAAAAGTTCCTTTATTAGAATTAAAACCATTTAAGCTAAGAAAGAATGAACGAAACGCTAGAATCGGTTTACTCTTACTGCAACGTGAAACCGTGAATACTCTCTCTCTATCGTAACGATAGAGCGCAAGTTGAACGTTCTGAACGTCAACAACTGCGGAGACTAAACTAAACGTTAGTTCAACTTTGAAAACAGTACGAGACTTATCAAAGAAATTCTTTCAAAAACATTAAAATTAAAATAGCATAAATTCTTAACAGGAAAAACGATATGACGAGCTCAATGTTAATTAACTTCGGTTCCAAGTAAGGACCGCCTACTATTAGGAAAGGTCGCATATAAACAAACATAAAAAAAATAATTTTTTTAAGTTTATAATAAAAGGAAAGGTAATCGAAGAGGCCTATAAATGGCGGAGAGATATAAAATAAAAAGTGAAAGAGAGTCTATACTCTCTTCGACACCAACACTTCCGTCTAAGGGAAGGGTCGGTCATTTAAAAGTGAAAGAGAGTCCATACTCTCTTCGTCACCATAATTAATTCAAATTAATTCCAAAAGCTTGCTAAGCTAAAGATAAAGCTTCCTGAATAGCGAAGGCTAAACTCTAGAGCAAATACATCACCAAATCGTGAACAATAACTCCAGAATCAACAGCGTATCCAAGTAGGTCTAGCCGGAGGCACGACAGAAGAAAAATTGAGTTCTTGTTGACAAGAAGTACTTGAGTACCTGCTCACAGATGGCGCTGTTGTGTACACCCCCACCTGTATAGCGATCGCTGGCGTATCCCGACCGTAGATTTCTGTCGGGCAACAGAGTTGACAGCTACATGATCATCGGGTAAGATTAATATTGAAAAACCATTTTTCTCCGCTATATATCTACCAATTTCAAATCCAAATACATAGTTATAAAGAGGAATAAATTTACATTTTATATGGAGAAATTTTTTTCTAAGTTTATTTTCTATTTTTTCTATATTTTTTCAAACTTTTAAAATAACAAAATTCTTGGAAACTTTTAGTTAATTCTATTTGGTACTTTTTCGATAAAAATTAACTTTTTTTTTGTTTAATAGAGCTTTTATTCATTTAAAAAAAAAATAATAGTCTGAATTCAATGAAAATCACACAGATTTATCTTTGCCCTAGTAGGTATAAGAGAAAAATTAGATTCATCCAGTAATAGATAACGGTTTTGGGTTCAATGGCGGATCCCCCCCTAAAGTCTGACTTGTGCCCGTTATCACGAGCGTTTTGTTCATGCTCGGAATTGTAAGCATCTAATTCGTGATTGTGAGCTTCTACATTTTGATACAAGCTTTTAGTTCTTGATCGAGAGCATCTAGCCTAGGATCCAGGCTTATAGCCCATGATTGTGAGCATATACAGTAACTTGAGATTGCAAGTCTTGTTTGTGATCACGAATGTCTCCCACTATTAAGCTACATTATTGCAAACTAAGTCTCGGCCTAAGTCAAGGATACGGCTGTCTAAGGCCAGGGGGTGAGAGGGGGGGGGGGGTGTTTGATGAAGGCTCCAAGGTAGGTAAGGATATGGCTTCCAGGTTAGGTTCGGTAGTCATGTTTTTAAGTTTATTTCCCTTTCATAATTAGATCACCCTGCGTCTTAACACCAAGGAAAAGTTGTGTGGGGGATTTTGACAACCCATCAAACCACCATTTAATGACATACAAGCACTCTCACTCACCAGACCTAAAATATAAACCTACAATCATCATTCACATGTACTAAATTCATTCATTTTTATATTTCACTTCATTTAATAAAATACAACATTTTTCTGAACTACAAGATGGAAGGAGGCTCCTATGGTATGTTTTGACGATGACAAAAGAAGGAAATCCGATATTTTTTATTAATATCTGTAATTTTGTTAATAGAGGTTTCTGCCAGCAGTATAAGGCATTAAAAATAATGTATTGGCAAAGATCTATTTAATTGTGTGTTTCAATGTCCTAACTGATATTGCACCATTCTATTATCGAACCTCTCTTCCTCATTGTGCTCTTTTTCCCCTTTTGGAGCCCTTACTCTTACAGCATCCTGCTTTTCCAACTAGGGTTAAGCTTAGCTACTTATACTATAATGCAAATGTAGACATGATGGGAGTTCACGGGTGGGTAAAATTTTGTTAGTCTCTCAAAGAGCCAATTTGGTAAAATTTTAGACCAATAAACTTTGTTGAAAATATGACTGGTTATAATGTATTTTTTTGGTATTTTGAACGATTTTGATCATGATTCTTTGCAGAAATCCATGGTTTTTTATTTACAGGTGGGTTGACTACCATAACTGAAGTGCTATGACTTTGCGATAGGTATCGTCATCAATTACATCTAAAACACCTTAGAATATACAGCATACAGAACTAGTCTAATAGGTGATGTTTTGGTATACGATCTCAGAAATTATTCTGTTGCTTTGTTTTGTGATCTCAATATTCTAAATTTGTAAAAAAACAATAGAAAATCTAATGGTTCTTGCCGTATGCACTGGCAGGCGGTAATGTTGAGCTGCGCACACTAACATCAATGGTTAATTATCGTTTCTTAGATAATTTATAGGGTACCGGTATATCTTGTTAATTATTTACTTGCGAGGGAAATAAATGTAAGGGGTGTATATATGATAGCGGCCACCTGTATGTATTGTTATGTAAAACTTACAATACGGCAGTGTAAGGGGGGTCGCCGGGGAAGTTAGCCCCCCAGTTAGGTATGTATGAAAGGACACTGCTTGTAGGTTAGGTTGGGGGGGGGGGGGGGAGTTTCGTAAAGTTTTACCGTATTACAGATAATCATTTCGGACATTAAATATGTTTTCCTGTAGCAAATAACGTGATTTGACCGAATTTGACCGTCATTTCAACCGTAAACAAACAGAACAACCAGTTCGACCAACTTTAAGTAGCCGAACTGGTTGTTGTTGTTGTGGTTGAAATGAAGTTGAAAACCGGTTAAATCATGTTATTTACTACAGGAAAACGTATATTTTCTCTTAACATATTTAAATATAATGGGTATTGTTCCAATTTGGGCTCACTTCACTCACAAGTACCGGCAAACGGTAATGTTGAGCTGCGCACGCTAACATTCGCATGTTACCAAACATAAACAATGTTACGCTAACACTAAGCAATGTTACGATAATTACATTAACATTAGCAAAACTAAATACTCTATAATGGTTCTTGTTCCCCCATTGGCTCGCTCCACTCGCATGAAGGTCAAAAACTGGTATGTACAAACGAACGA
This sequence comes from Palaemon carinicauda, assembly GCF_036898095.1. Classification (NCBI taxonomy): domain Eukaryota; kingdom Metazoa; phylum Arthropoda; class Malacostraca; order Decapoda; family Palaemonidae; genus Palaemon; species Palaemon carinicauda. The sequence continues at coordinate 116,136,603 of NC_090727.1, read as the reverse complement.
ACGAGAGCGAATACAACCGACTCGTAGAATGTCAACAAATAAAAGAAAAATATACCGTTATAGGATATAAACGATTAGCGTATTTTTCATCAGTTTATTATACATCCAAGAACGTACTGTTTAGAGAAGAAAAGGCTTGTTTTACCGTTATATACGGTTCCCCAACCCGAACCCTGAGTTCCCACTGGGAGTCCCCCATTATTGGCGGATATAGATATAAACATATTTCTGAAACTATTCATTTGCGACGGAAAAGTGTGTCATTTTCGAAGAGCGGACCTTTTCCTATTGAAAAAAAGTAGTTTTTTCCCTAGGTTACATTACCCTGTAATACAGTAAAAGAATACCGAAAGCTTAGGGTAGGTAATGTCCATTTTAAATGAACGCATGAGGAACTGGCCGTTGATATACAAAGGCTCCATTTGTAATTTTTAAAAAAAACAAGGCGTCTTTCTATATATACCCCATTTTCTTTTATTAGTAAAGCTTGCCCTGTGTTTTACTATAAAAATACCCGATACCTAACAAAGCCACAGCTTTCCAGTCATGGTAGTCGACCACCCTAACTTATAACTACGGTTTTCCGCCAGGAATCATTATTGTAACCGTTCATAACACCAAAAAATACATTAACCACTAGTCTTACTTTCTAAAAAAAGAAAACCCTTTATTGCACCATTCTATAAATCTACCAGAAAGTAAATAAATTGTGAGAGGCAATTAATATAAATATCAGTAACAATGTTAAAATGAGAGCAGGTCTTCCATCAGGTACCTCATTAACTAATCGCCTTGCCATTGATGGTTTATTTTCTTGACTCACTTAACTTCACTAATCTATCCATATTAATCTTTTATGTGTTCACATGAACCAATCAAGCCTACCTAACCTAGATAGACTACTTGTAGACCTACAAAAATTGTGTAACTTGCGTTGGCCTGCTTGTAGCCTTGGGAAGCAAGGCCACCCAGTAAAGGAGGAGTGCTTACCTTTAAGAGGAGGTTCAGAGCCATTCTTATTAGAAGGCAACTGCGGACATCGTGCAGTAAGGGCCTTCTTGTCCATGGTTGATGGGGTACTTTCCATACACCAAAGAGGTGATGTTAATAGCAGAAGTGACGGAGAAGACTCCGATGTTACCAACCACACCAGACATGTTGACCAGTTTAGCAAGCCATTATGTTACCAATAGATTCAAAATTAGTCTGTATTCTTTGAATGAACACAGTCTAAAGAAGTTGAAGAAGGTAACACAACAGGAAAAAAACTTGGTCGAGTCTTGGGAGTTACTGACTCCCAAGAAATTGCTAGTTTCGCCTTCCTCTCGGACTGCGTTCGTCGCAATATGGCGACGAGATGTGATGTGATGATGATGACTTTGTTCGTTTGTTGCAGACTTGCAGTGTATCAAAACAACATTTTCAGTACTATTACTGGATATCTATATTTTTAGTATCATGATATTATTTATAGATCTTAAAAAATATAATATATTTCATGCAAGCATTTCATTTTAATTTATTTGGTAAATATTTACCAGTTACGACTTATGACGTCATAGAAGCAACCCTTGCCTGGCCGTTATTGTTTTGTTTTCTGTCAATGAAACGTCAAACGTATTGCAAAGGCTATACGAAATAACAAAATACTGCAAAAAATAACAGTTAGATATTTAATGCAATACCAATTAAGGAATTGTTGCTTCATTTCATAATATTGTCAAAATAGTAATTTGCGTTTACTCTCTGCTTTCATTTGTACAAACAACAGTAGACTACTTTGCAATTAAGTAACATACGACCGGGAAAAACAATTAAATATAATCATTTGTATAGAGCATTAAAACTTGTAGCCTACCTGAGTTCCTACATGAAAGGGCACTGTTTACGTATCACATTAAAAAAAAAAAAATCTTATAATATCTAAACATGGGGCATGACACACCCTTAAACAATTCTCTTGAAACGAAATGGGTTTGATGGTAACCTAGCTTGAAAGGTATGCCGAAATAGACTAATATCGTGGAGTTACATAAACATTTGGTAACTTATTGCAGACTTGAAATCTACTAACTGGTGAAGCCAAAGTAGCAATGATATATTCAAGCAGAATTTCTTACACAACAAATTAATGGAATTTTATTGAATGATATCATCATATACACACAAGTAATATATAGCATCATTATCATCATCATCATCATCTCTTCCTGCGCCTAATGACGCAAATGGCATCGTTTAGAATTCGCCAGTTGTCTCTATCTTGAGCTTTTAATTCAAGACTTCTCCATCCATCATCTCCTGCTTCATGCTTCATATTCCTCAACCATGTCTTCAAACTCTTCTAGTGCCTGGTGGAGAACAGTTAAATGTTTGGTGAACTAATCTCTCTTGGGGAGTGCGAAGAATTATGCCCAAACCATCTCCATCTACCTCTCACCATGATTTCATCCACTTATGGCACTCAAGTGATCTCTCTTATAATTTCATTTCTAATCCTGTCCTGCCATTTAACTCCCAATATCTTTCCGAGGGCCTTGTTCTCAAATTTACTAAATCTATTGGAGATTCTTTAATTGGCATACTATGACTCATGTCTATAGAGTAACACCCATCTCACTAAACTGATATATAGTCTGATTTTTATATATAATTTCAGGCAATTTGATTTTCAAATTCTACTTAACCTAGCCATTGTTTGATTTGTTTTTTAGTCTTTCATTAAACTCAAATTCTGAAGACCCTATATTGGAGATAACATTTCTTAAATACTTGAATGATTCTGTCTCAATAAACCTTTCTCCTTCCAATGATATTTCCCATTCCATCGCATATTCCGTTCTTATCATCTGTCTTTCTTTTATTTATCTTGAGCCCAACACCATGTGATATTTCATGTAGTCTGGTAAAAAAAATATTGTTCTACTAATAAGGACCGAGGCATACTCTAGGTCAGCTAATTTCCTATTACAAATCCAGTCCAATCCTTTTCCACCATCTCCAACTGATTTATGCATTGCAAAATCCATGAGGAGGATAAACAACATAGGTGACAACACATTCCCTTGGACTTCGTTGTTCACTGGAAATTCCTTTGATATGACTCCACTGACATTAAACTTACACTTGCTATGCTCATGAACAGGCTTAATCAAATTTACATATTCAACGGGAATTCCGTAATAACGCAAGGCTCTCGCTAAATTGGACGGTGAATACTATCAAAGGCTTTTTCATAGAATACAAATGCCATCAATAGTGGATTTCTACATTCTACGTATTGTTGTACAACATGCCTTGAAATGGAAATTTGTTCAGTACAGCTACTTTTTCTAAATCCTGCTTGTTCATCCCTCAGCTTTTCATCAACTTTTCTCTCCAGTCTCTTTAGAATAAGTATATTATATATAATTTCATGACAACGGCCGTAAGTGTGATGCCTCTGTAATTATTGCAATCAGTCAGGTCTCCTTTTTTAGCCATTTCTATATTCTACGCATGTTGTACAACATGTCTCAAATTGAAAATTTGGTCAGTACAACTACCTTTTCTAAATCCTGCTTGTTCATCTCTCAGCTTCTCATCACTCTTTCTATTTAGTCTCTTTAGAATAAGTATACTATATATTTTCATGACAACTAATGTAAATGTGATGCCTCTGTAATTATTGCACTTAGTCAGGTCTCCTTTTTCCAACACCCCTAACTCCCATTCAATAGGTTTTGCTTCTTCATGCAACGTTCTACAAAATAATCTTAAAAACATTCTGCGGTTCACTTCATTTTCAGCCCGTATCATCTCAACAGTTATTCCATGGTAACCAGGGGCTTTCCATCGCTTGAGTTTTTTTAGTGATAGCTTCAACTTCAAACGCTGAATTCATTCATGGGAGCATCAAGATGTTCCTCAGCTTCAGGTATATCAATCAAATTATCCCCTTCATATCTCCTATCCATGACCACCACTAAAGTGTTCCATCAAACGTTGTCTTTATTCTTCTTCAGTTCTTATAACAGATCCATCTCTCTTTTTGAGGGGTATATGCCTCTTTTTCTTTGTCCCTGTAGAGATTTTATTAATGATCTGTGAGCAATTCTTACACCATGGCCGCTCCCTGAATTCATACCTTTATCAGCCTCATCTGGATTTCTGTCTAAATACTCTCTCTCCAGTCATTCCTGGCATTTCTTTTTACTTCACCATCAATACTGGAATACTTAGCATGATCTACATTATAATTTTCATTACTTCCTCGTAAACTTTCAATAATTCTGTTTTTGTCTCCTTTTATAGTATCCCACGTATCATTTGATATTCAAAGCTTTCTCCTTGTAATTACATGTCCTAAGATTTTACTACCAACTTACTCTTATATATTATTATTATTATTATCATTATTATTATTATTATTATTATTATTATTATTATTATTATTATTATTATTATTATTATTATTATTATTATCATCATCATCATTAGCCAAGTTACAACCCTAATTGGAAAATCAAAATGCTATAAGCCCAAGGACTCCTGCAGGGAAAAATAGCCTAGTGGGGAAAGGAAATAAGGAAATAAATAGACGATATGAGAAATAAAATAGCAATAAAATATTTAAAAAACGGCAACAACATCAAAGCAGATATGTAATATATAAACGATAAAAAGACTATGGAAGCCTGTTCAACATAAAAACATTTGTTGTAAGTTTGAACTTTTGGATTTCTACTGATTCAACTACCCGATTAGGAAGATCATTCCACAACTTGGTCACAGCTGGGATAAAACTTCTAGATTACTGTGTAGTATTGAGCCTCGTGATGGAGAAGGCCTGGCTATTAGAATTAACTGCCTGTCCAGTATTACGAAAAGGATGGAAATGTCCAGGAAGATCTGAATGTAAAGGATGGTCAGACTTATGAAATATCTTATGCAACATGCATAATGAACCAATTGAACGACGGCGCCAAAGATGAATATCTAGATCAGGAATAAGAAATTTAATAGACCGTAACTTCCTGTCCAACAAGTTAACATGAGAATCCGCAGCTGAAGACCAGACAGGAGAACAATACTCGAAAAAAGGTAGAATGAAAGAATTAAAACACTTCTTCAGAATAGATTCATCACCGAAAATCTTAAAAGACTTTCTCAATAAACCAATTTTTTTTTTTTTTTTTTTTTTGTGCAATTGAAGAAGACAAACTTAATGTGTTTCTCAAAAGTAAATTTGCTGTTGAGAATCACACGTAAAGTTTTAAAAGAGTTATACAGAGTTAAAGAAGCATTATCAATTATGAGATCCAAATGTTGAGGAGCTACTGTCCTTGACGTACTTACACTTATACTTTGAGTTTTGTTAGGATTCAACTTCATACCCCATAATTTGCACCATGCAACAATTTTAGCTAGATCTCTATTAAGGGATTAGGCAACCCCAGATCTATAATACAATCAGGAGATGGAATTGATTCAAAGAGAGTAACATTATTTGCATATGTAACAAGCTTGTTTTCTAGACCAAACCACATGTCATGTGTATATAGTATGAAAAGTAATGGGCCAAGAACACTACCCTGTAGGACACCAGATATCACATTCCTATAATCACTATGGTGCTCATCAACAACAATTCTTTGAGATCTATTACTTAAAAATTCAATAATAATGCTAAGAAACGACCCACCCACTCCAAACTGTTTGAGTTTGAAAACAAGCATCTCATGATTAACACGGTCAAAGGCAGCACTAAAATCAAGGCCAATCATACGAACTTCCTGACCAAAATCAAAGGATTTCTGAACAGCATTGGAGATTATGAGAAGGGCATCACATGCTCCAAGGCCTTTACGAAAACCAAATTACAAACTAGGGAAAAGATGATTACCTTCAGCAAACCTATTAAGTCGTTTTGCCAGAAGACGTTAAAAAACTTTAGATAATATGGGAGTTATGGAAATTGGGCGGTAATCAGTTGGACTTGAGCTACGACAACCATATTTACTTAGTGGAGTAACATTACCAATTCTCCAACAAGTGCTGAATTCTTCTTGCTAACTTACGCAAAATAACAGATAACTTTGGAGCTAAGGCGTTGGGCACAACTCACCGTACAAATTTTTTAACCGTACGTGTCTGGGAATTTTTCAGTCATAGCCATGAACTCCTGTGATGTAATTGGTAGTGAGTGTGTTGAGTGTTCAGTACGGGTTAAGTACGTGTGACGCACGGGTGCCGCACGGTTCGAAAGTGTCGTGAGATGAATGCGTGAGAAAATTATGGTGTACGGCACATGCGAGAAGAGTACTAAGCATGCACTAAGGACCTGCGTGTAATGCAGGTGACGCACTTCTGGAGTACGAGTCTTAAGCATTCCCTGGGAGCTATAAATACCACTGTACCAACCATGTGTCACACGATCGTACATAGTTCATTTTGTGCTTGTATCTTCGCTCTCCCCTCGCACTTAAAAGAACCTGAAAAAGCATGTCTGTTTTTTTTCAATTGTAACGGTGTTGATTTTGAACATGAAAATTCTTGTTGCCTTGAGCATTTGTATATAAAGGAGAGTGTTTTATAATAAACTCACTCAGTTGCTTTCATCCTGCCTTTGAGTCACACAACCTTCTCTCGGCCCGTCACACTACCGTACTATGCCCGCGCTCCACACTCAAGGGTTGCAAGTTCTACAGCGTGGATATCCATTATATATATATATATATATATATATATATATATATATATATATATATAAAATATATATATATATATATATATATATATATATATATATATATATATATGTATATATATATACATATATATATATAATTCACACTCAAATAATTACGGACAAGAAAGCTGATTACCGTCTTTGTACAAAATTGGGGATCCAGAGAGATAGTAATTAAGAATACTGAGAGAGAGAGAGAGAGAGAGAGAGAGAGAGAGAGAGAGAGAGAGAGAGAGAGAGAGAGAGAGAGAGACTATCTACTTGGCAAAGGGATGTACATCAGAATGATGATGTACTTGTTGCAGCAGAATATATATCCTGAAAAATCATGTAAATATCGTGCATTAGTACTAACTTCATCCGGTCATTGTACTACACACCTACTTCTGCCGCAATTGCATCGTACGGTGCATGTACGGACCACATACTTCTTTTAATTCCGTACGACAAACGTGCGTGGCTCGTACTTGTGACGCAAGTTACATGCAAATAACACCCACAACCATTGTGCGGAGATCATGCCTCAGAAATCCTACGGCATGTAAGTTGCACGTAAGTCACACACACGGCTTACTTGCGTCAGACGTGCATCCTTTCTGCGACTACAAATTTTCTTGACTGCCGCAAAACATTTTAGTGCAGCGAGTGATGATTCTGCGGCTGGTATACGGCAGGCTACGAGATCAAAGACTGTTGCGTGCCCCTTGCGTCACACCCATGATTTCACTCAAATTTTGCCCGTAAACCTCCCGTAGCTGGTAGTACGGACAGTTGTGCCCAACGCCTAAGAAATATGCAGTCTTTATAGAAAACAAAGAAAAATTACCATTTGAGTCTACAGCTCCATAAGCATCAGGGTCCATCAAGAAAGCTTTAATTTCACGAGATCGAAAAGTTATACTAGTTAGTTTAGCCTCAGGAAAACAGGAATGAGGAAGTTCAAGTTTCTCATTACTCTGTTTACTGTCAAACACATTTGCAAATTCTTCATCAATTGCCTTCTCTTCTTCTCTCAAAGTCTCTAAGACTGCAAATCAATTTCTACATTCAATTGCAAATGTTTCTCAGTACTCTTCTTCTAAAAGCTTAGTTGAATCAAAGCTAGGTATTCTATCCATTTTTCTGTTGGGTGCTTTCAGTTTTAATTTCAGTGTGGCAATGAGGAGCTGGTGATCACTACCAATATTGGCATCTCTATAGCATCTTACATTTCGCAGAGTCCTCCTTCTCTCTTTGTTAATGGCAGTGTGATCTATCTGATTTTTGTAAATGCCACATGGTGAAGTCCATGTATACTTGTGGATGTTCTTGTGTTGAAAAGAGTACCTCCAATCACAAGGTTGTTTGCTGAACAGAAACTTATGAAATGTGCTCAATTTTCATTTGCAACTTTGCCAAGACCCTCGACACCCATCACATTCTCTATCCCTTGATTATTTCTTCCAACTTTAGCATTGAAGTCGCCAATCACAATTTTCATATCTCTCTCAGGGATCTCATCTATTACCCTTTGCAGTTTTCCATAGTATTCATCTTTCCTTTCTCCAGGGGAATCATTTGTTGGGGCATAGAAAACTATAATACTCATATTGCACTGCTCTGATTTGAACTTTGCTACTAACAATCTACTATTTACAGCTCTCCACTCGGTTAATGCCTTTTCTGCTCTTGGTGTTATCATCATTCCTACCCCTTCTCTTCCAACTCCATCTGATCTTCCTGAGTAGATATATATATTGCCTTGGTATAAATTTTCCTTACAAATCATTTTACAACGTGTTTCACTTAAGGCCAAGATATCCAAACTATATTTCATAAATTCACTCTCCACTTGCTGTAACTTCCTAATATGATTCATGGTTCTAACATTTCAATTACCCATTTTCCATGTTACTTTAGTACTTATAAACCATTACCTATTTAAAATTTTTCTTTAGTATTTTTAAACCATTGCTTATTTTCAATTTTTCTTTAGTATTTATAAACCTCTTTAGTATTTATAAACCACTTTAGTATTCATAAACTAATATGATAATTACAAAGCTGTAAATATTAGATTGTTATTTGCAAAGCAGTGCAATATAAGTATTATAGTTTAATATGCACCAAAAAATGATTCCTCTGAAGAAAGTTAAAATGAATACTACGTAAAACTGCAGAGTATAACAGATGAGATCCCTGAGAGATATGTGAAAATTTAAATGGGTGACTTCAATTTTAAAGTTTGAGGGAATAATCAAGGTATAGAGGATGTGATGGGTGTTGAGGGTCTTGACGAAGTTGCAAAGGAAAATGGATCACATTTCACAAGTTTCTGTTCAAGAAACAATCTTGTCATTGGAGGTACTCTTTTCCAATACAAGGACATCCACAAATATAAATGGACTTTGCCATGTGGTAATTGCAAAAGTCAAATAGATCTTATTGCCATTAATAAAAGGAGAAGGAGGACTAAGAAGCTATAGAGGTGCAGATATAGATAGTGATCACCAGCTACTCATTACCACACTGAAATTAAAACTGAAAGCGCTCAACAGAAATGTAGATGGAATACCTAGGTTTGTTACAACCAAGCTTCTGCAAGATGAGCACAGAGAAGCATTACTTTACTTTACTTACTTTACTTTAAGGGCTGGTCATCTGGTACTGTACAGCAGGGTAACCCTACTCTCTACAGGACCTCCACGGTCGTTTTATGATGTTCATTCCGGAATATTTAACATTTCCCAATGTGTATTGCCTGCTTACTGTAAGATCATCATCATCGAAGCCCTCACTGAATAAGAAAGTCCCCAGTTTCCCCTTGAAAGCCTTAATATCTTCCATTATTCAGATGTCTCGTGGGAGCTTATTGTATAGTCTCGGGGCCGCATATTTAAAGGCTCTAGAGCCTAGAGTTGACATGTATCTAGGTTCTAAAAGTTTGAAAGCATCTGTAACTATTCTCGTGTCAGGACAATTTTTGGCTGCACAATATGTAGCAATTCTCTTGGATACTTTGGACGACCGGTTCTGATAGCTTGGTGGGTTATTTTACACATTTTAAACTCAGTTCTCGCTTTAATCGGAAGCCAATGTAGATCCTTTCTCTTGGTGGGACACCTTTTATCAGTCTTGATCCTCTGTATATTATGTTTTGTAATTTCTTAAGTCGTACTTTTGGTAGATTGTAGTAGATGGAATTACAGTAGTCAATTCTGATAATTACACAGTTTATCACAATTTTCTTAACAAGATATTCATCCAGATACTTTTTTATAGACGCAATATTTCTTAGATGATTACCAGAAGGTTTTCCTACATTATTTATTTGGGCATTGAGAGACAAGTTACAGTCAAGAAATACACCTAGGTCACGAACTAGCAAGAGAGCACTACATTGGATCCTTCTCTCTGGATACAGTTCACTTTCCATTTGCCTACACATACATCGAATAGTCTGGCATTTTTGGGCTCAAGCCATGTCGTCCTGATGGAAGGTTCCTTTAGGCAGCTTTCTAAGGGATATTTGGCTATAGTGATACTCCCAGAGAATTGACCATAGGTCTCCAGAATTGTAACTCCTGGCGCGAGTATCCTTAAAGATTTTCTTAACGATATCGCATAATATCAGGGGACGTATTTCTTGATACAACACATGGCAATCTTCACCCCGAATAGAGTTTTCGCTCTGAGGGGAAGAGTGGTGAAATTGAAGGGGAGCCATCATTAAGGTTAACCAGTGGACCCCCTTCCCGTACTATTACAGGTTCCAATATGGTTACCCATTCCTTGTTTTGTAGCAAATTGCGCACAGTGTACTCCCGCTTGCTCTCAGTGTTCTAGATCACTATTTATGAGGATTTATCATGCATTCTCCAGCATCTTCTGCCTCTGGAAAGTTGAGTATTTAATCTTTCCTGTGTATAATTTTTAGCTCCCTTCTCACAGTTAAATTAGCATAATTTAGATGTGTTTATCGGAGCGTAGCCGGTAACTGGAGGCGCCATTTTGGACGCTGTCGTTCTCCATACATTCCTTATTTAGTCAGTAGAACGACGTTCCCGGTATTTAGCTTTGATGAATTATAGCTATTTAGGCAAAATTATACTAGTGAAGATAAGATCATGCACATATATTTCCTCTTCCTTAAATGTAACGTTCGTATACATTAGAGTCTCGGTGATATAGCGTAGCCGAGATCTCGCCCCGCGCTAGGCTAACATAGCCTACGCACTTAAGTACACTTTCATACATTATCCCCATTTACCCTCGCGTATCGTTTTATCAATTCAACAGGAGATAGTATACCTCCTAGAATTATTTATATAATTCGATACTCGTCTCTTCTAGAGATTTAAGGGTAAACCCTTCGTTCCATCTGAGTGTCGCCATTAAGCAACAACTCTATCTTGGTCTTGCCATAGAGTAGTATATTCCGGCTTGACTAGGCTAGTGTTTTCTGTCTTCCCCCTTGCCAGCGAGCATCCCGGCTTGGTTTTACGACAGTAACTCAGAGTATTCAGTCTTTATGCCGACTACTCGGCTGCCGGGGGAGTAGTCACTCCCCTGCCGGCTTACAGTTGAAGGCATAGGAAGCCTAGCTTCCCTAGCCCACATCCAAAGTGGTAGTACAATGCCGCCACCTTCTCCCTTGCGATCTAGAAGACAAGCCTTGTTTCGGCAAGGTCCTGGGCTGAAGAATAGATATGTTTATGCAGACAACTCGACTGCCGGGGGAGTAGTCACTCCCCTGCCGGCTTACAGTTGCAGGCATAGGAAGCCTAGCTTCCCTAGCCCACATCCAAAGTGGTAGTACAATGCCGCCACCTTCTCCCTTGCGATCTAGAAGACAAGCCTTGTTTAGGCAAGGTCCTGGGCTGAAGAATAGATATGTTTATGCAGACAACTCGACTGCCGGGGGAGTAGTCACTCCCCTGCCGGCTTACAGTTGCAGGCATAGGAAGCCTAGCTTCCCTAGCCCGCATCCAAAGTGGTAGTACAATGCAGCCACCTTCTCTCTTGCGATCTAGAAGATAAGTCTTGTTTCGGCAAGGTCCTGGGCTGAAGAATAGATATTCTTCTGCCGCCCAGGACAGCGCTGATATTGAAACGATGTTTCTGATTTGTGACTGGAAATGGCCGGCAATCCTGCTGCCTTCTCCCGACACAACACACGAGACCCTTTCTCTACCCCTCTCTGTCCTTTAGCGATAGCCTAGCCATCGTATGTCTTTGGCCGGTGTTCTACAATCTCCCCGCATGCCGGGTGGGCTGTGGTACCGGCCGGGCTCCTACATAGGCGGCTTGATAGCCGCTCTGACCTTCCCCCTACGGACGCAAGGCTCCGGGAAAGGTTGTACTGGCCATGACGGCTGCCGGTGGGAGACACTAATGTCTTTGAGTGTTATTCAGTCCTCTCGTGGACTGCCATCCACATCCCTGGAACCGGCAGTGGCCGGCAACAGATCTTGTGGCTGGGTGGAAGCCAGAATGGTTCATTCCCCCTTTCCATTTGAACCCTCATTCTGGAAGAAGGTAGTAGGGACAGTAGTACCTACACCCTTATTTTTGTACTAAACTACAATAAGGTAGCCCTTCTCTCCATGCTTTCTCTCTCTCTGTCGACTAGTGCCGGCAGGCACTAACCTAGCCGGCAGCATGCCGGCTGGACCGCTGCCGCCAGGTACTAGCCTAGCCGGGAATATGCCGGCTGAACTACAGCGCATGCTTATACAGTACCCAGTATTTCTGCAGTATAGTACATACTGCAAGCAGAAAACTATAATATATATTATACAGTAGTTTATATTTGCCAACATACTCTGTGTATCCTTTCACAGTCCATTGTTGAGACCAATCATAATATTGAAGTGAAGTATTCCTTCAATACACTGATGAATCATAGTCATCAGATCATATAATTTTACCCTACAATATTAATATTCTTTTATGAAAGGGTTAGTGCTAGTATACACTAATTCTAACTCTAGAAGTTAGAAACCTTCCACTTTAGTTTTCCCTTAATAAGGAAATTCTAAATGTTAATATTGAGGGAGGTTACAGCAATTGGCTGGACGGGAGGCACAAGTTTGTGTCTTTCCTATTTCCTTTCTAGCTTACTATTCTAAGCTACAATGGTTAAGGTAATACTAAATTTTCTTGCATGAGAATACATTATTTTATCAAGTGTGATAAATTACCGCATACTCATTTCAATTTCATTTCCTTACAGGCGGACCAAAAGCTGAAATGTGAGGTGATGTACTGTAACCACAAAAGTAGGAACTTTTGTGGTCACACTATGTGCAGGTCTCATGCTGCCTGCGTAGTGACAACCGAAACCTTGATGTATTGGGACCCCAAGGACTGTAACGTCTGCTCAGCCTTGGTGACCGAGGGTTTCGGCGACCCCAAGTCGGCGGAGTTGAGGGATGCATCCCGTGGAAAGCTTCGGAAATGGGTACGAGGGTTCCAAAAGAACTCTCCTGGACCGTACCTCCGCAACGATATGATGCGAAGCTTGCTGTTCCCAAAGGCAACAGCTGATGCCGTCGTACCCCACGCACGACCCGGGCCTCCCTGCGTCCAAATCGCAGTCGAGGCTGATGTCAGTGAAGCCTTACAAGGCATGGACATCCACCAGGAGGAAAGGATGTCTGAAGTGTCCACAGACATGGAGAAGGATCTTCTTCGAGACGACCCTGAAGAAGAGTCAACTCTACCACCCGGAGGAGATGAGGACCACGACTCGACAGAAGCGGAGGAACCCCTTCTGCCTGTGCCGGCAGTCAAGCCAACACCGTCTACGTCTTCGGCTCCTACCCCTCCATTAGACTCAATGGGTCATGCAATTTTGGCCCCCATTACCACTCTAATGGAAAATCTACATAAGGAGAACGTAGATTTGAAAGAAAAGATGACAAGAGAGTTCTGTGAAGCAACTCGGATTGTCCCCTCCCGAGGGTCCTACAAGCGACCCAAAGTGAAGGACCTGCCACCCTGCTCCGAGAGCAATCCCTGGAGGTATGCGGAGTTCATGCCAATTACTAACGGCAAACTCTACATCTCGGAGAAGTTGGGAGCCGTCCACCTGGACAACATTGAGTTTTGGCCTAACTTTGCGGCTTACCCGAAGTGCTTCATCTGGCTGAAGAGTGAGCCAACATCGAGAGAAGAGACGGAATCAAAGGAGGTCATAGTATTCGACCACGACAAGGCACAGGCTCTCTTGATGAGTAGCCTGAAGAAGGCAAGATACACTAACTCACGAGTATCTGTACTGAGCAAGAAACACCCTACCTTTCTTGCGCCTTCTTCAAGAGCCTTCCCCTTCACGTCGAAGGTTTTTCTGAGTGTACTCAAGGCCACTGATGCAGGCAAACCATGCCCTACACTAAAGGAGTGTAGGCCTTTGTCTCTGGCCTTGCCCACAGATGAGAACAAATGGAAGGAGGTCCACCTAATCTTCTCAGTAGCGAAGCTTGACGCAGACATCGCAGGACAGCAGTTCAGCGAAAACCTACTGAAGCTATTGAACTTTCTCTTGTGAAGGGAGCAAGAGACAAAGGAGAGGCTAGCCACCTCCCTTTCCCTCCAGAACTGCATGGAGATGTGTGCAGGCTATACCAGCACCCTAGATATGTACACGGTCCTGGCCAAGATGCACATGGCCACCCTCGTCAAGGAACTGTACGCCTTCATGAAGGCCAGGAGGGCCTGTAGGGAGTTCGTGTTTGCCAATGCAACAGTCAAACACGATCCCAGGAAGCTGATTACTTCCTGTATCTGGGGTAAGGACCTCTTCCCAAAGGATGTGGTCCAAGAGGTAGTAGAGAAAGCCGCCACGGAGAATAGGAACCTCCTCCAAAAGTGGGGCATCTCCTCAAAGAGAAAGTCTTCCTCGGATGCTGGTCCCCAACCAAAGAGGAAGACAAAGAATCCACGACTACCTTCTCGGCTTGCTCAACAACATCCCATGGTTACCATGACCGTGATGCCCCAAGTAGTCACTCAACCACAGACCACCTTCCAAATGGTGCCTCAACAGCCGGTAGCCTAGTCACCAGCCTTCAACCCAAGGTTTGAGAGGCACACCACTACCTTTCGCCCCCTCTCCTCCTACCTAGGATACAAGTTGCAGAAAATAAAGTATGTCTTCAGAGCCATGCCCTTAGGACTAAACATAGCCCCAAGGATCTTCACGAAACTTGCGGATGCAGTCGTACAACTACACCTAGAAGGCGTTCAGGTAGCAGCATACCTGGATGACTGGCTGGTGTGGGCAGCATCAAAGACTGCTTGTCTGCAAGCATCCAAGAAAGTGATCCAGTTCCTGGAACATCTGGGATTCAAGATCAACTACAAGAAGTCTCGCCTCTCTCCAGCTCAGGAGTTTCAATGGCTGGGAATCCATTGGAACTTTAAATCACACTGCCTCTCCATTCCACCAAAGAAGAGGAGAGAGATCGTGGGTTCTGTCAAGAAACTAATGAAATATGACAGCATCTCAAGACGCCAACAAAAAAGAGTACTGGGCTCTCTCCAGTTTGCAGCAGTAACAGACCCAGTGCTAAGAGCACAGCTCAAAGATGCATCAGGAGTCTGGAGAAAATACGCATCAAACGCTCGAAGAGATCTACAGAGACTGGTACCGACCTTACTACGATCACTTCTCAAGCCGTGGTCGAAGGTCAAGAGCCTAACAAGGACCGTTCCCTTACAACCACCTCCCCCATCGGTGACAATCCACACGGATGCCTCGACGGAAGGATGGGGAGGTCACTCCCATCAAAGGAAAGCCCAAGGGACCTGGTCATCCCTGTTCAAGACCTTTCACATCATTATTCTGGAGGCCATGGCAGTCCTCTTGATGCTGAAGAAGCTATCCCCTCACAGATCAGCCCACATCAGGCTGGTCTTGGACAGCGAAGTGATAGTGAGATGTCTGAACCGACAAGGCTCGAGATCGCCTCACATCAATCATGTAATGTTAGCCATCTTTCGTTTAGCATAAAAGAAGAGATGGCACTTATCGGCAGTTCACCTACAAGGGTTCCGCAATGTGACTGCGGACGCTCTATCCAGGCTAAAGCCGATATAGTCAGAATGGTCGCTAGATGCATAATCATTCTCCTTCACCTTGGAAAAAGTCCCAGAACTGCAGATCAACCTCTTCGCGACGAGCAACAACAAG
This sequence comes from Palaemon carinicauda, assembly GCF_036898095.1. Taxonomy (NCBI): domain Eukaryota; kingdom Metazoa; phylum Arthropoda; class Malacostraca; order Decapoda; family Palaemonidae; genus Palaemon; species Palaemon carinicauda. The sequence goes on along the minus strand of NC_090727.1, from coordinate 116,120,698 downwards.
AAACTACTTCGATACGTAGCCCCATACGAGGACCCTCTGGCAGAGGCGACGGACGCCGTGTCCCTCGATTGGAACAGATGGACCCAGATCTACCTGTTCCCTCCAACGAATCTCCTGCTGAAGGTCCTCAACAAACTGAGATCCTTCAAGGGAACTGCAGCAGTAGTGGCCCCCAAGTGGCCCAAGAGCAATTGGTTCCCCCTGGTGATGGAACTGAAGCTGAGGCTGGTCCCTCTACCGAACCCAGCTCTATTCCAATTGGTTCAGAGGTCGACTGTCTTCGATTCATCACAGAGAACCCAAAACCTTCATCTCATGATTTTCTCGCCTTAGCAGTCAAGAAAAGATTTGGGATCTCGAAAGAGAGTATAGACTTTCTAGAAGAATACAAGTCAAAGTCAACCAGAAGACAATATGAATCGTCTTGGAAGAAGTGGGTTGCTTTTGTTAAAGCAAAAAAGCCGAAAGAAATCTTAATTGACTTCTGCCTGAACTTCTTCATCCACCTTCACGAACAAGGCTTGGCTGCCACCACGATAACTACGTGTAAGTCAGCTTTGACTAGACCTCTTCTATACGCCTTCCAGGTGGACCTGGTGAACGAAATCTTCAACAAGATTCCGAAGGCATCCACTAGACTTAAACCAGCAGCCCCTCCGAAGCCCATTTCATGGTCTCTGGACAAAGTCTTACACTATGCTTTAACCTTGAACAATGAAGATTGCTCTCTAAAGGATCTAACACAAAAAGTGATATTCCTGTTTGCTATAGCCTCAGGGGCTAGAGTTAGTGAAATAGTAGCCCTATCAAGAGATGAGGGCCATATTCAGTTCACAGAAGTAGGAGAACTGAATCTCTTTCCTGATCCTACATTTCTCGCCAAGAACGAGCTACCCACCAAAAGGTGGGGTTCCTGAAGAATCTGCCCTCTAAAGGAAGATTCTCTATGTCCAGTAGAGTGTCTAAAGGTCTATCTTTGAAGAAC
>NC_090727.1:116099713-116114713 GCF_036898095.1 Palaemon carinicauda | reverse complement strand
TCTAGTATATACAAGCCCCGCCCCCTCGCCCGTCATCCGTGGACAGGCTCCGCCCCTTTACGTTATACCAGCTACAGCTGTATAAACAACCTTTAAAAACACGCTTGTAGCTGTTTGAACAAAGCCTACTTTCTAAACAATTAATGTAAATATATAGGATATGTATATGTCATTGAGTTTTCTCCCTTCCTAGGGTACGCTGTACAAAATTAACATAGTGTAAATCTCTCCAATTTTTGTTCATAATTCCACATTAAAACTCGAGAAAATTAAGTGGAATGTATACAATTTTTACGTTATATTTGGCTAAAACATGTGTATATATACTTGTATGTTTTATGATTTTTTTTTTGTGAATACTAATGAAACAATATAGCCTATTATCATTACGTTTAAAATATATTCATTTATTTCAACACCGGTTTTAATACCAATACATGGACAGCTGCCAGCATTCGTATTAGCAGTCGAAACCTTTCTGGCCATTGCGATTGTATTTAAAATTGCTTAGACATTCCTTCCTGTCGTAAATCACATACTGTGGCAGTATGACGTCCCATCCACTATGAATACCACCACACACACACAAAAACACTTTGGTTAAGTTTACCTTTAGCGAGGGGAGCTATATAACTTTAGCTATGCACAGAAAACTTCGGGAACTGACAGGAAACCAAGGTTTAGAGTAAGGGAGGCATAATGATTTACAAATGGCCATTAAAAAATGGGGCAATTTAATTGAATTAGGGAACTTTCTTTAAGACTTCCTTGAAATACCCTAAGTAGTAATGCACAAATATAGATAAATGCTGATGCCATTCTAGAACTGCATTTCATATGTGAATTAAACCCTACTGATTATATATATATATATATATATATATATATATATATATATATATATATATATATATATATATATATATATATATATATATATATATATATATATATATTTGGTGAATAACCGAATGATCATGAGTTTAGACCTTACTTATGCATTCGCCAGTTTAGGGGGATTTTCTTAGATGTCTGATGTTAATTTGCCTTCCCCCAAAAAACAAAGATTTCCATCCAGTTCCCCAAGTTTGCAATGCACAGGTAAAGACAAGAGAGTAATTAAACTGATTGTTATAAGTAAATTTTAACACCCCCCCCAAAAAAAAAAGAAATAAAATAAAATAAGGAAGAAACATCGAAACTTACAAAAAAATGTTTTTTATACATTGTGTTTTTACGGTATTATTGTTTTCATTTTGATTTTAAGATTTTTTTTTTCTAGGGAAAAGTTTTATGTAGTTAATGATTGCTGTTTTTTCACAGTTGCAAGGTGCTGATGGATGTTGAGATCAAGATTGTGCACTCAAAATCTCCTGAACATATAAAAGACTTTCCATACTTCATGATGATCAGGGGGAATCACAACCATGCCCTTGACACGGCTGATGTTCTGAAAGAACTGAGGGTTTCTCCATGCACCAGAGAGATGTTCAACAACTGCTTCAGACAAGGTATAAGAAATGTTATTTTCAGATGCATAAATCATCAAACTTTAAAGATGTCATAACAATTGAGCTTTGCCTTATACTGTAGGTACTGTGTTTTTTCCAGATAGAAATGATGCCAGTGATTTTTGGGAAGAGCACTAAATAAGTAATTGATGCATACATCACTGATATTAATTTATAAATTTGTAAGAAAACTATGCATGCAGTGCTTTCATATGGAGCCTAAGAATAGATTAAGTACATTTTCTATTGACACCAGAATGGACCTACTGCAAGAAGGCCCTGTATAAAGAGTGGTTCAACCACCCATGAAAGAAGAAGGATTCGTTTCGATGATGACTGAGGTACTTCACCTCACTGTGCCGGCATATTAACTTATGCTGTCAACCTCTTCAACCCCAACTCCCCAATTGGCTAGACAGTTTGGCAGGAACGAAACGCTCCTAGAGTCGATCTAGCAGATACTGACACTGTTCCGGAGGGAACGAGAGGAGAATAAGCAAGATCTCAAAGAGAAGAAAAAAGAGGTACAGGGAAGGAAACGCCCTGGCGCTTCCAGGGGCTCTGCTGTTATTATTATTATTATTATTATTATTATTATTACTAGCCAAGCTACAACCCTAGTTGGAAAAGCAAAATGCTATAAGCCCAAGGGCTACAATAGGGAAAAATAGCCCAGTGAAGAAAGGAAATAAGGAAATAAATAAATGATGAGAATAAATTAACATTAAATCATTCTAAAAACAGTAACAACGTCAACATAGATATGTCCTATATAAGCTATTAACAACGTTAAAAACATATATGTCATATATAAACTATAAAAAGTCTCATGTCCGCCTGGTCAATATAAAAACATTTTCTCCAACTTTGAACTTTTGAAGTTCTACTGATACATCTACCCGATTAGGAAGATCATTCCACAACTTGGTAACAGTTGGAATAAGACTTTTAGAATACTGTGTAGTATTGAGCCTCATGATGGAGAAGGCCTGGCTATTAGAATTAACTGCCTGCCTAGTATTAAGAACAGGATAGAATTGTCCAGGGAGATCTGAATGTAAAGGATGGTCAGAATTATAAGAAATCTTATGCAACATGCATAATGAACTAATTGAACGACAGTGCCAAAGATTAATATCTAGATAAGGAATAAGAAATTTAATAGACCTTAAGTTTCTGTTTAACAAATTAAGATACGAATCAGCAGCTGAACACCAGACAGGAGAACAATACTCAAAACAAGGTAGAATGAAAGAATAAAATACTTCTACAGAATAGATTGATCACCGAAAATCTTGTAAGACTTCCTCAATAAGCCAATTTTTTTGTGCAATTGAAGAAGACACAGACCTAATGTGTTTCTCAAAAGTAAACTTGCTGTCGAGAATCACACCTAAAATTTTAAGAGTCATAAAAATTTAAAGAAACATTATCAATACTGAGATTCGGATGTTGAGGAGCCACCGACCTTGACCTAATTACAACCATACTTTGAGTTTTATTAGGATTCAACTTCATACCCCATAATTTGCACGATGCACTAATTTTAGGTAAATCTCTATTAAGGGATTCACTAACCCCAGATCTACATTCAGGGAATAGAATTGATGCAAAGAGAGTAGCATCATCTGCATATGCAACAAGCTTGTTTTCTAGGCCAAACCACTTGTCATGTGTATATAGTATGAAAAGTAATGGGCCAAGAACACTACCCTGTGGAACACTGGATATCACATTCCTATACTCACTATGGTGCCCATCAACAACAACTCTTTGAGATCTATTACTTAAAAAAATCAATAATAATGCTAAGAAACGACCCACCCACTCCCAACTGTTTGAGTTTGAAAATAAGGGCCTCATGATTAATACGGTCAAATCAAGGCCAATCAGACAAACTTCCTGACCGCAATCAAGGGATTTCTGTATAGCCCCTTAAAATATCTGACCTCCCTCACTGTTCCAAACCAACCCCTGGGAGTAGACGGAACACATGCCCAAATTGAATAGGAAGCTTTATATCTCCTAGAAGTTGGGGCCCAATCCCCTTGAAGAGCTTGAATTCTGGCCCAGCTTCAGCGTACCCAGATTGCTTTGTGAGACTACGAGATGAACCTACATCCCGAGAAGAGGCTATACCGAAAGAAGTCATTTTCCTCGAACATGACAAGTCTTAAGCCATCCTTACCAAGACCCAGAAAGGGGCCGGATATAACTCTAAAGTCTTAGCAGCAAACAAGAAGCATCCAACCGTCATTGCTCATTCCTCATGAGCCTTCCTCCCTTTCGGGGAAGGCTCTAGACTGTGTTAGAAGAGCAGGCGAAGAGGGTAAACCCTGCCCAATCCTAGAGAAAGGTCTCTAGCTATGCCCACCTGCGAGGAGAAGTGGAAAGAAATACATCCAACCTTCTCTGTCTCGAAGTTTGATCCAGAGATAGCAGGTCAGCAGTTGAACGAGAACCAAACCATCCCTTGTTAAGGGAACAGGAGACGAAAAATAAGCTTATCGCCTCCCTGTCTCGTCAGAACTGCTTAAGAAATGTGTGCAGGCCTTTAATAACGCCCCACCCTTGTGATGGATTTGTAGATATTTTCCCAGGCCCAAAAAAAAAAAAAAAAGGACCGGTAGAGACCAGGCGTTTGCCGCATCAACGGTGAAACACGAACCCAGGAAATCAATTTCATCGTGTAACTGGGGCATAGACCCTTTCCCACAGGAAATGGTCCAAGAGGTCATTACCAAAACCACCACGGAGAATGGGAACCTGCTCCAAAAGTGGGGCATATCCTCAAAGGGTAAATCATCATAAGAACTGCACAATTTTCGACCATGACCATGACCATAGTGCCTCAAATGGTAGCCCAGCCGCAAACCACCTTCCAGATGGTCCCTCAACAGCTGGTAGCCAGTCACCTGTGTTTAATCCAGGCTTTGAAAGGCACTCGACCATCTTTTGGCTCTACAAAGGTAAGGACCCAAAAAAGAGGATCCTCTGGAAACCCCGCAAGGGGGGAGGAGGACGCGGTCACGGAAAAAAGAGCTCAGGAACCTCTAAATTTTGAGAGGTTCCAGGTAGGAGGTAGACTTTTTCCATATTTGGGATTGTTGGACCTTTGATCCCTGGGTCAACAGCCAAATTATGAATGGACTTAGTTGGAAATGGAACAAAAATCCACCCCACTTGTCCAAAAGTCTTCCAACACTCCACCCCCTTATTGGAAGAATATATCTCAAAACTCCTGAAGAAGAAGGTAATGAAAAAAGTGAAGTCCATCAAAATTCCAGGGAAGGCTGTTTTGTGTTTCCAAGAAAGACTCGGACAAACCCAGAGTCCTTCTAAACTTGTCTCCATTCAATAAATTCATTGAGAACAACAAGTTCCGGATGCTTACATTGCAACACATGAGGACTTTTCTACCAAAAAGGGGCGTACACAGTCTCAATAGACCTGGGAGATGCTTACTGACACCTACCAGTCAGTCCCCCCCTCTCCTCTTACCTAGGATTCAGGCTATAGAAGACAAAATTTGTCTTCACAGCCATGCCCTTTGGACTAAATATAGCCCCAAAGGTATTGACAAAACTCACGGACACGATCGTCCAGCACCTGCGCTCAGAAGGAGTACAGGTAGTAGGATACCTGGATGATTGGTGGTTGCGGGCAGCATCCAAGACTACTTGTCCGTAAGCGGCTGGAAAGGTGATCCAGTTCCAGGAACACCTGGGCCTCAAGACCAGTCGCTAGAAGTCTCACTTTTCTCCAGCTCACAAGTTTCAATGGTTGTGAATCCATGGGAACTTGCAGTCACAAAACCTCTCCATTCTATTAAAGAAGGGAAGAAAAAATAGCAGTATCTGTCAGGAGACTAATCCAACACAAGGGGATTCCAAAATGCCAACAGGAAAGAGCACTGGGCTCTCTCCGGTTCGCAATAGTGACAGACCCATTGTTAAGAACCACAGCCAAAGGATGCGCCAGGAGTCTAGAGAAGATACGCATCAAACGCTCGAAGAGATCAACAAGGTTGACACCGACCCAATCGCGCACGCTATTGAGGCCGTGGTCAATGAATAAGAGCCTAACACTGACAATTTTCTTGCAACCACCACATCATCTGTGGTGATTCACACAGAAGCCTCCCTAAAAGAACGGGGAGGCCACCCGTATGAAAGGAAAAGACAGGAAATTGATCAGTCCAGTTCAAAACTTTCACATCAACATCTTGGAGGCTATGACAGTCCTCCTGACGTTGGGGAGACTATCCCCTCGCAAAACACTCCACATCAGATTGGTTCTCAACAACGAAGTGATAGTGATATGTCTAATCGACAAGGCTCGAGTTCACCTCACATCAACCATGTGATGTTAGCCATCCTCCACCTGGCAAGGGAGAGTAAATGGCATTATCAAGCAGTTCACCTTCAAGAGTTCCGCGATGTGACGGCAGATGCCCTATCCAGGCGAAAGCCGATAGAGATAGAATGGTTCCTAGATGCAGACTCGTTCTCCCTTATTTTCAATAAAAGTCCCGGAACTGCAGATTGACCTCTTCGCAACGAGCGACAACAAGTACTAGTAGCCCCTTACGAGAACCTTAAGCAGAAGCGATAGACGTCATGTCTTTCGACTGGAACGGATGGAATCGAAGGTTTCTGCTTCCATCAACCAATCTCCTGCTAAAAGTCCTCGACAAGCTATTATCCTGCAAAGGAACAGCTCCTGCAGTGGCCCCCAAACGGCCTAAAAACAATGGTTTCCTCCTAATTCTAGAATTGGAACTGTAGCTGTTTCCTCTGCCGTACCCAGCTTTATCAAATCTGGTACAGAAGTCGGATATTACATTTCATCCCCGAGACCCAACAATCTGCATTTCAGGAGGTTTTTGCCCTAACAGCGAACAAAAGTTCGGGATCTCGAAGAATGAGACCGACCCCATTGTAGAGTACAAGTCAAGTTCAACCAGGAGACAATGTGAATTGTCTTGGAAGAAAGGACCACCCCTCGTGAAAAAAGGTGACCTGCAAAAATTTCAAAGGTTTCTGTCTCTCTTTCTTCTTTTACCTACTTGAACGAGGCCTGACTTCCACTAAGATAGCCACGTGTAAGTCGGCCTTGACTAGACCTCTTCTATACGCCTTGAGGTGAACCTCATAAGCGAAACCTTTTATAAGGTACCAATGCATACACTAGACCCAAGCCGACAACCCTCCAAAGCCCATTACATGGTCGTTGGTCAAAGTCTTACACTATGCTTCGAACCTAAACAATGAGGATTGTACTCTATAGGAGTTAATACAGAAAGTCAATTTCCTGTTCACATTAGCCCCAGGGGCTAGAGTTAATGAAATATAGGCCATATTCAGTTCACAGAAGAGGGAGAACTGAATCCTTTCCCGATCCTACTTTTCTCGCCAAAACGGGCTGCCCACCAATAGGAGAATCTGCCCACTGAAGGAAGATGTCTCCCTATGCCCAGTAGGGGGTCTTAAGGTCTATCTTGGTAGAACTTCAGACTTCAAGAAGGACAGCTCTTCCGATACGATACCTTAGGATAAAAAATCTATCCCTAAAAATAACTGAGAGCAGTACTCACCTACTTAATCACAGAGCGGATCTTGACAGCTCACCCACAGTTCATGATCCTAAGAAAATTGCTTCTTCATGGAACTTCTTCCTACACTATTCAAAGCAAATACATAAGATAAGACATGTTGTGGTGGCGGCGGGTATCTTTAAAGAACCCGTCGTCTAAGCCTGCGACGAACAGTGAACTACTTTAGGACTTTCCAGTGCATCGGGTGCCTTGGGTACATTTACCCTCAAGTACAAATCATAACTATGATTAACACTGTTCCACATGGGTGCATATCTGACCGATAACACCAGTGCCGAGTGAACGTTTGCGTCACGGTGTTCATACCTTTCCAAAATCTGTACAGATCAGTCAGATTTGGTTTCACATCTCTATTGAGTGGCATCATTTCGATGAAATTACATATTTTCCCAAAAGGAGAAAATATGGACCCTGATGTGTTTTTAATGCCGGATCAGATTCATACCTGATTGTAACTACAATCGATAATTTAGCTACAAGGTAAAATACTGAGCGTATTTGCGTCTTATTGCTGCTATCGCAGTAACAGACAAATAAAACATACTAGAACTTTAATTCAGCCCTAGAAGGGCCCAACTTGAAATCAGAGTACAGATTTCCAAGGGATAAAGGGTAATCTCTAAGATTTACCGTCCGTCCCTATGGAAATACAACCTTTGAATCCTTATAGTCAAAGTCAACACTTTCCCTGCAGGGGGCAGAATGCGCTAAGCTAGTTCCAAGCTTAGTGGATATGACAGATAACGGTAATGTCATATATAAAGGTCTAGGAGACCATATAAGGAACTCATTCAAAGTGAAGGCACTTATACAAACCCACTGATATAGTATTTTCAAGTAATTCTCTGGTAAATTTCCATCAGGACGGCATGGCTGATCCCAAAAAAAAGGGATTTTGAAGTAAAGCAAAAAGTCTATTTTTGGGTGAGATAGCCATGTCGTCCTGATGGACCCGCCCTCCTTTCTAAAAAAGGAGTATACATATATGTAACAAATCCCCACTCGAAACTACTCTATCTGCGGCTATCCATGCTTAATTGAAACAAAGAATAGTTTGCCGGGGTGGTTGGGAGGGGATCCACCGGGTAACCTTGATAACGGCTCCCCTTCAAATTCCAAATTCGCCACTCTTCCCCCTCAGAGCGAAAACGCTATTCGGGGTGAAGACTGCCATGTGTCGTATCAAGAAATACGTCCCCTGATATTATGCGATATCCTTAAGAGTTAATCTAAGGATACTCGCGCCAGGAGTTAGAATTCTGGAGACCTGTGGTCAATTCTCTGGGAGTATCACTGTAGTCAAATATCACCTTAAAAAGCTGCCTAAAGGAACCTTCCATCAGGACAACATGGCTATCTCACCCAAAAATAGATTTTTCACTTTGCTTCAAAATCCGCTTATTATGTTCAGAATACTCGAGGGAGTCGCTCATTGAAGCTCAGAAACAAGACTCAGAACTTGCAAGGATAAGGGATGAAGCTGGATCCCTGAGTGAACTCGAGGCTGAACCCTCCGGTTACTATTTAAAGGATGATGTCGTAATGCACAAATGGCAGCCTAAGAAAGTGCCTGCTGATGCTGAGTGGACCATTCTATATCAGGTGGTAGTGCCACTGCAGTACCGAGAGGAGATTTTAAGGTTGGCTCATGAGCAACCAATGGGAGGACATTTAGGAGTACGCAAGACGGGTGAGAAAGTTTCCCAGGAATTTTATTGGCCAAATTTGAACAGAGGAGTTGCAGAATATTGCCGTAGTTGTCACTCATGCCAAGTGAGAAGTAAAAAGGATCCAAATCATCAAAAGGCACCATTGCAACCCATCCCAGGGGTGGAAGAACCCTTCTCCAAGATCATCATGGATATTGTCGAACCTCTGCCAAAGACAAAGAAGGGACACACCCATTTGTTAACGCTAATGTGTGCGTTAACACGCTTCCCTGACGGTACCTGTTGCGGGCAGCGAGTCACAATGTGTCACGGGCTCTGGTACAGTTCGTGACCACATTCGGGTTGCCAAAGGTTATTCAAACTGACAGAGGTAGTGTCTTCATGTCAAAAGTTTTTGAAGGCACCCTTAAGGAGTTAGGAGTGCAGCACATAATGTCCTCTACTTATCACCCACAGTCTCAAGGTGCTTTGAAAAGATTTCATGCCATGCTCAAAAATGCATTACGTGCATACTGTGAAGACCAGAAAACACGAGATTCATGGCAAAAATCTCTGGGGTTTTCCCCCTTTCAGATGGTCTTTGGACATCAAGTGCGTGGACCTCTAAAACTTTTGAGGGAGATATGGACCCATGAGGAACAAAGTACCAATGTGCTAGACTATGTGGTGAGGTTCCGACAGCGCTTGCACGAGGTCTGCTAAATGGCTCATGAGGAGATACAGAAGTCTCAAGAAAAAAAAGGAAAGCCTGGTATGACCAAGCAAACAGGACAGAAGCACGACAATTCCAAGTGGAAAATAATGTGCTCACCTTTCTACCTGTGCCTGGTAGTCCCTTAGCGGCCAAGTACCAGGGGCCATATAAGGTCGTGAAGAAGCTCAGCAAACTGGATTATGGAGAAGGGACACTGGACTGAAGAAAGGAACACCAGGTGTGTCACGTCAACATGATGAAACCATATGTTGTTCGGAATACCAGTGGTAATGCCACTGCCCAAAAGCCATCACCAGCCACTCCTGCCTCTTCATGTATCAGTAATAAGGAGACAGGCACAGCAACCAGAAGAGGAGAAAGAACAGAATCCTCAAGTTGAAGAAGAGGAGGAAGAACAGAATCCTTTGGGTGAAGAAGAAGAGAAAACCAGTTTCAAGGGAATGCCCGACTCAAGAATTCTGAGGTTTTTAGAGACTTCAAGACCAAGGTCTCTCATCTAGCTCCCCAGCAGCAAGAGGATGTCCAAGCTTTAGTGGAAGAGTACGCTGTGCTGTTTCCTGATGTTCCCAGCCGCACAAATGTAATGGAACATGATGTGGACGTGGGAGATGCACGCCCAGTCCGTCAACACGCGTACAGAGTATCACCAAAGAAGCGAGAACTGCCTGGGAAGGAAATTGATTACATGCTAGAGCATGGGATTATTAGAAAGAGTTCCTCACAGTGGAGTTTACCGTGTGTGTTAGTGGAAAAGCCTGATGGTTGAGTCAGATTCTGTACTGACTATAGGAAGGTGAACAACGTCACAAAGCCAGATTCTTTTCCCTTGCCACATATTGGTGACTGCGTGGATACCATTGGTAATGATAGATATATCACAAAGTGTGATTTGTTGAAGGGATATTGGTGTGTTCCGCTCACTGAGAGAGCCAAAAAGGTTTCAGCTTTTGTAATGCCTCAAGGATCATTTGAATATAATGTGATGCCCTTTGTGATGAGAAATGCTCCTGCGACATTCCAGCGAATGATTAACAGTCTGGTACAGGACCTGGAGGGCGTTGTTGCATATATGGATGACATTGTTATCTACAGCGACTCTTGAAAGGAACACCTGAAGAGACTAAAAGCCCTTTTCCAACATTTAGCAGAGGCCAACTCGTCAATCAACCTCTCCAAGTGTAATTTTAGACAGGCAACAGTCACCTACTTAGGGCACATAGTAGGTCAAGGATCTGTTCGCCCAGTGCAAACAAAGGTTGAGAGCATACAACAATTTCCAGTCCCGCAAAGCTGCCGAGCATTGCGTCGGTTCTTGGGAATGACCGGTTATTACAGAAAGTTCTGTGAGAACTACTCTACCATAGCCTTACCCCTCACTAATCTTCTCGAAAAGCATAACAAGTATGTTTGGTATAATCACTGTCAAGATGAAATAGAAAACTTAGCATTAGAAGTAGGTCAAGTGAGTCGGAAAAGGCTGATAGGATTGCAACCGAAGGATGTGATGTTAACAGAGTTATTGTACCGTGTGGTTGATAATACGGAGGTGCAGCAGTTTCCCACCCATTATTATCTTAAGGATGGGTTGCTTATGAGGAAGTATAGACCCGTCGATATCCCTGAGAATGCTGAATGGGGGATATACCATCAGATATTGATTCCCGCACCGTTTAGAAGAAAGGTGATCGCCATAGCTCATGAGATGGGACACATGGAAATAAGGAAGACGATGGAGAAGATTATGAAACACGTTTTTCTGGCCTGGCATGCATAAGGACGTGATCCAGTTTTGCCGTGTATGTCACGTTTGTAAGATAGCTAGAAAACCTAATGAGCACATCAAGAAGGCTCCCTTACACCCGATTGAAGTATGAGGAGAACCCTTCAGCAAAGGGCTGATTAAAATGTTGGCAGAAAAAGGGATAGATCGAGAGGAAACGGATGGAGAGTATGTCAAGAATTTGAGGAAAAGGATCAGCAAGATAAGGAAATTTTCCCTAAAAAGCATGAAAACGAGCCAAGGAAAAATGAAGAAAAGGTTTGGTATGAAAAATAAGAACAGATAGTTTGCGGTAGAACAACATGTGTTGGTTTACTTACCGATAAAAAGATTCCCTTTCACCAACAAGTTCCAAGAACTATTCCGGATTTTAGAAAAGATCAGTGACCTGACCTACGTTACTGAAATACCAGAAAGAAGGAAAAGTCAAAGTAAGGCCATATTAACTTCGAAACCAATACTGCAAGCACCAGATTTCCACAGGAAATTCCTTATCCAAGTGGATATGTCGGACAATGGGATTGGAGCTGTCCTTTTACGAGAAGTCAAGGAAGGAATTCTTCACCCTGTTTATTTTATGTCGCAGAAACGGAAAAAGCATCAACGAGCTTACTCGACAGTTGAAAAGGAACTACTAGCGCTAATCACAGCAAATAGAAAATTTGAGGTTTATGAGAACAGACTACAAAATGAAGAATTTACAGTCTATTCAGATCACAATCCTTTAATTTTTCTTAATAAAATGGTGAATAATAATCAAAGGTTAACAAGATAGTTATTATGTTTGCAACTATATTGTATTAATGTAAAGTATATATCAGGTAGAGATAACGTAGTTGCAGATTATTTATCTCTGGCTGAATCGGTGGATTCAGGTCCAGATTAATAATCTTTTTGGGAGAGCTATCTTACGAAGCTGGTTTAGCATAAGAGTAAATATTTTATTCACATATTTCATTTGTGTATTTAAGAGATGTATAGCCAGTTCGTAAGGTGAGTTCCACTCATGTATGTTTAACATATGTATGTAAATTACATAAGACTTTCACCATTCATTTAATTGTATTTTCATTCAGTTTAGTATATGTAAATTTACAATTAATTTTAAGAACTAACTTTTTATTTCACGTAGTTTTGTTACAAAGTCTAATGTAATCTCGTTTAGGTATGCTGTATGACACACGATGTATGAGCATGAGGGAATACGTCATTTTTTATGTTTCCACGTGGTTAGAAAGTGCATGAAATTCTCAAATTAGATTTACTCTTTTTTTTATTGTTCCGAGAGGAAGGTGAGCGGACTTAGCTGGAAGAGAGTTGCCTCACAAGCAAGATTTGTACCCCTTTTTCAAATTAATACGTTGGCAACCTTACGCCACTAGAGCCATGGCCCCCACACTACGAGAATGATCTAATAGAAATTTCTAGACGAATTAACCCTGGATAGGTACGGTGGGTCGTTTGCGACCCCGAGCGTAAAAAAAAAACAGGTTTTTCTCACGTGACTCACCCCCGTGACTGAATTTGTGGGTGATCGACCTGCAGGAGGTGTCTCCCCTACACGCTCTAGTAGTGTCCAGATGTGCTTTGCTGTAGCTGTACTCCTTCCCCGATTTCTGAGACGCGTCGGGGTCGTTCGCGTCCGAGTTTACCCTTCTGAGGTAGTTTGCATAATTATCAAAGTTATTACGTATTATGAAATTGTCGTAGAATGGTGCAACTTGTATAGGTTATCAGTTGTGGAAAGTCTTGGTGGATTGTTTGGCTACCATGTGCATGTTTTTTTTTTTAGTTAAAATGTCGTTCATCACCACGAGGACCATTTTACCGCGAGTGCCCCTTTTTCATTTTTTTTCATTTTTTTGCCAAGTCATTTTTCCGTAAGATATTGCCAAATAGTGTCGTAAAACTTTTGCTTGTTTAGTGTTGGAAAGTGTGTCTAGATGATCTGGCTACCCATGCATGACTTTGTTTTTGTCAGATACGACGTAGTTATTGGTATATTGGGTATTTAAATGCGGTTACCAATTTCTGTTTTTTTTTCAATATTTGTAAAAATTACTACGTAGTAAGGAATTGCCGTATATTATTCATTTTTTTTTCATGTTTATGTGTTAGAAAGTGTGCCTTGATGGTTGGGCTAACACGTGCATGTCTTTTTTTTTATCTGAGATGTCGTATATTAGAATGTCGGGCATTTTACCGCGAGTGTCCCTTTTTAATTTTTTTTAATTTTTTTGCCAAGTCATTTTTCCGTAAGATATTGCGAAATAGTGTCGTAAAACTTTTGTTTTTTTAATGTTGGAAAGTGTGTCTAGATGATCTGGCTACCCATGCGTGATTTTGTTTTTGTCAGATACGACGTAGTTATTGGTATATTGGGTATTTAACTGCGGTTGCCAATTTCTGTTTTTTTTTCAATATTTGTAAAAATTTACTACGTAGTAAGGAATTGCCGTATATTATTGATTTTTTTTCATGTTTATGTGTTAGAAAGTGTGCCTTGATGGTTGGGCTAATACGTGCATGTCTTTTTTTTTTTATCTGAGATGCCGTATATTAGAATGTTGGGCATTTTTCCGCGAGTGCCCCTTTTTAATTGTTTTGCATTTTTTTGCTTAGTCATGTTACCGTAAGGAATTGGCAAGTAGTGTCGCAAAACTTATATTTTTATAGTGTTGGAAAGTGTTTCTAGATGATCTGGCTACCCATGCCTATTTTTTTTTAGCCAGATATGGCGTATATATAAGTATGTGTTCGATTTTCCTGTGATTGCCATTTTTTCGTTTTTTCCCATTTCCTTCAAAATTACTACGTACTAAGGAACTATCACAGAGTAATATTTCATTTATATGTTTATTTGTCGGAAAATATGCCTTGATGGTTTGCCTAGCACGTGGCTGAAATTTTTTTTTTTCTGAAATGCCGTATATTAGAATGGCCATTTTTCCACGAGTGCTCCTTTTTATTTGTTTTGCATTTTTTTGCTTAGTCATGTTACCGTAAGGAATTGGCAAGTAGTGTCGCAAAACTTATATTTTTATAGTGTTGGAAAGTGTTTCTAGATGATCTGGCTACCCATGCCTATTTTTTTTTTAGCCAGATATGGCGTATATATAAGTATGTGTTCGATTTTCCTGTGATTGCCATTTTTTCGTTTTTTCCCATTTCTTTCAAAATTACTACGTACTAAGGAACTATCACAGAGTGATATTTCATTTATATGTTTATTTGTCGGAAAATATGCCTTGATGGTTTGCCTAGCACGTGGCTGAAATTTTTTTTTTCTGAAATGCCGTATATTAGAATGGCCATTTTTCCACGAGTGCTCCTTTTTATTTGTTTTGCATTTTTTTGCTTAGTCATGTTACCGTAAGGAATTGGCAAGTAGTGTCGCAAAACTTATATTTTTATAGTGTTGGAAAGTGTTTCTAGATGATCTGGCTACCCATGCCTATCTTTTTTTTAGCCAGATATGGCGTATATATAGGTATGTGTTCGATTTTCCGGTGATTGCCATTTTTTCGTTTTTTCCCAATTCTTTCAAAATTACTACGTACTAAGGAACTATCACAGAGTAATGATTCCTCTAGATGTTTATTTGTCGGAAAATTTTGTTTACTTTTTTTTTGATTGAATATCATCAAATTTTTTAGCTAAAATATTGTTTTACATTTTTTTTTCCGAATTTATTTCCCTTCAAAAAA
>NC_090727.1:116082213-116094713 GCF_036898095.1 Palaemon carinicauda | reverse complement strand
AAACCGGACGCTGCCGACCTGAACTCGGCCTCATAAAGTTCCAGGCCTCGTTACTGCCAGGTGGATCAATTGCTCCCGAGTCAACTTCGTGCTCCTACTCGCTCCCACTAGCCTGCCCCCTTGTATATTGACGAATCCGGATTCCAGAAAGGACAGGTAGAAGCTTTGAGAGGTCACAGATATTGAAAAGCAGCCAGTTCCGCAGAAACCTCTGATCAAGGCTAGGGGCGAGTTGGAAGGGGCCATTGACTCCGCTGAACCACTGCAGTAGGCCTAATGAGGTAGAACTCAGTTCACCATTCTCTAAACACAGGCGCCCAGGATTAAGAATCTTGTGAGTTTAATTGATGGCCATTCCCCCTTTAGATAAGTTTGCATTTATCTCCAAGTTAAGTTTAGGTAACGTTCTGGCATTACAGTTTTCGGGCTGTGTCCGTGGAATTTAATGTAATTGTGCTTCATTTGCTGGTAATTGTCTGAGGTCACTGACCACGTGTTTGGACCTCACAATAGCCTACTGCATAGGTTATTCACCATAAGATTTTTATTTTATTTATTCTGTTTGAGGGTTAATCCCACGTGTTCATTCATTCTATTATTTTCAATGTTTTGTGTTGTAAATTGTAGTTAACAAGTCATTTACTAATTCAGCCATTTGAAGTCTTTATTGTGTTACTGATTCTCTTCTTTACTGTAATAAAGAAATTAGAATAGATTACAGTAATTGGTATCTTTAACACCATTATTTGAAGATTCTACTTTAAACCAATGTATAATTTGGTACGGGTTAGTTGTACTTGAGATGTTGAGAGTAACCCACTGCAGGTATAGGTAAGCTGGTATAAGCGAGTGTACGCTTCTTTAACTTAGTGCTTAGAAGGCGAATACTCCCATTTAACTTTACTTAAATACATCACTGCTCTCATCCACTGCCTTTGTCTATGTTAACGTAAATACCTGTCCAGCATCTCACTGGTTTTACTGGGACGGAGCCGAAACAAAGCCTAAAGGGTACCTGACACTTGCAAGCATTCGTGGCACGCATTGATGCGCGAACTCGCGTGAACGAGTCGTGAAATTGTCGTGAACAGTGCGGGAACGATGCGTGGCATGCGTGCCATGCGTACCCAGAACTTTGAAATGTTTATAGTTTGTGGCACGCATTGGCACGCACAAAATAGTCGTGAAATAGTCGTGAACGATGCGCGTACTGGAGTGAACTGGAGTGAACAGTGCGGGAACTGGCGTGAACTGGAGTGAACGATGCGGGAAGTGGCGTGAACTTTATAAGGAAGAGAAACAAAAAGGAAACGAAAAAATTAGTGAAAAGGAAAAAAAATAAACCTAATAAATTTTTATATTTGCTGTTTTAATGTGAAAAAAAAATGATATCTTATTTCAAACTATTTCTATAACTTTATAATGAAGAGACAAAAAGGAAACGAAAAAAATTAATGAAAAGGAAAGAAAAATATAAACCTAATAATTGTTTATATTTGCTGTTTTTAATGTGAAAAAAAATGATATCTTATTTCAAACTATTTCTATAACTTTATAATGAAGAGACAAAAAGGGATCGAAAAAATTAATGAAAAGGAAAGAAAAATATAAACCTAATAATTGTTTATGTTTGCTGTTTGAATGTAAAAATAAAATGATGTCTTATTTCATGCACACACTTATTTTCCTCTATTACCAATCAAGAGCCAAAACTTTTGTTTTAAATAAAAATGAACTGAAAAATAAATCCAAGAAATTTTTAAGTTTGCTGTTTGAATGTAAAAATAAAATGATGTTTTATTTCCTTTTTTTCCAATCATTTTTCCAAACAATGAAGATATAGCGGTCTTTAAATGATGACGTCATCCATATGGCGTCGTCTGTATGACTGAGTTTGACAGATGTGCAGTTCTCTCTCTCTCTCTCTCTCTCTCTCTCTCTCTCTCTCTCTCTCTCTCGAATTATTTACCACTGCCATATATACAAATACTTTTATTCTCTCTCTCTCTCTCTCTCTCTCTCTCTCTCTCTCTCTCTCTCTCTCTCTCTCTCTCTCTCTCTCTTCTTATTACCTTAAAATGAAGAGCAAAACAAATTTTTTCTGTTTGCTGTTTTAATGTAAAGATAAAATGATTTCTTATTTCAACACACTTTTTTTCTCTATTACCTTAAAATCAACAGCCTAAAAACTTTTCATGTTTGCTGCTTTTAATGTTAAAATAAAATGCTTTCTTAATACTTGTACATATTTTATGCCTGCCATTTATATGTAAATCAAATGCTTTCTTATTGAAACAAAAATAAAGGGCAACAAAAAATACAAACGAAAAAGATACGTTTCTTCTCCTCAATGCAATGGTGTCTCTGACAGAAAGCATTGTTGTCTCTTCCGAAGCCAATCCAAGAATGTCCCCGGGTTGGAGAAGCCCCATTTTTATATGGAGTGGCCAATTCGTGAACTGGTGTGAACGATGCGTGAACGATGCGGAATGATGAGGAAAGATGAGTGAACGTGTCGTGAACTAGGCGTGCCAATTCGTGCCATGGCGTGAACGTGGCATGAACTTGTCGTGAACTATGTGTGAACGTGTCGTGAACTGGTCGTGAACAGTGCGGGAAAAAAACCAGTGCGTGGCAAAAATGCGCGCAAGTGTCAGGCAGGCTTAAGAGTGTAGATGACCTTAGATTGACAAAGCTACGGTAGACCAACAATTGATTACTAAGTCATGTGCGAAGTTTTTAGGTCTCTGAATGGAGAAGACTTTATTATTTTAGAGAGAAGGTTCGTGAACTGCAGCACCAAAGTTATTGCTAGGGTGCTGTGCATTCGAGTGTTAGCGCTCCTATCCTCCCTTGTTGATCCTTGTTGCTTGCTGCAGGGAGACTTACCTGGACCAAGGTCCCGCTCATCTTGAACAAAAATAAAATCCTCCACAGTTAATGTTTTTAACATGTTTTATTTCAATTATTCATTACTTATTATACTGTTTATTTATTTCCTTATTTCCTTTTCTCACTGGGCTATTTTTCCATATTGGAGCCCTTGGGCTTATTGCATCTTGCTTTTCCAACTAGAGTTGTAGCTTAACTAATGATAATAATAATAATAATAATAATAATAAATCAGGAATAAGAAATATAATAGACCATAAGTTCTTGTCCAACAAATCAAGATGATATGCATCAGATGAAGACCAGGCAGGAGAACATTACTCGGAACAATGCAAAATGAAAGAATTGAAACGCCTTTTAAGAATAGATTGATTACCGACAATTTTAAGACTGTCAATAATTCTATTTTTTGTGTAATTGAAGAAGAGAAGGACCGAAAGCGTTTCTCAAAAATAAATTTGCTATCAAGAATCATATCTAAAATTCTAAGAACCATACATACTTAAATAACATTATCAATAATGAGTTCTGGAGCCACTGTCCTCGACATACTTACAATCATACTTTGAGTTTTGTTAGGGTTCAACTTTATGCCCAATAATTTGCACCATGCATTAATTGTAGCTAGATCTCTATTAGGGGATTCAGCAACCTAGATCTACATTCAGGAGCTTTGTTTTCTAAGCCAAAACACATATTGTGTGTATATAGTAGGCTATATGGCACTCCCTGAGGAACCCCAGATATCATATTCTTATTCTCGCTATGGTACCTTTGACCGTATTAATCATGAGGCCCATGTTTTCAAACTCTACCAGTTGGGAGTGGGTGGTCGTTTCTTATCATCATTATTGACTTTTCAAGTAACAAACCGCAAAGAGTTGTTGATGGGCACCATAGTGAGTATAGAAATGTGATGCCTGGTGTTCTTTAGGGTAATATTCTTGGCCCATTACATTTCATATTATATACACATGGCACGTGGTTTGGTCTAAAAAACAAGCTCATTGCATGTGTAGATAATGCTGCTCCTATTTGCTTCAATTCCTTCTCCTGAATGTAGAACTGGTGTTGTTGAATCCCTTAATAGAGATCTAGCTAAAATTAGTGCATGGTGTAAATTATGGGGCATGAAGCCGAATCCTAACAAAACTCAAAGTATGATTGTAAGTAGGTTTAGGACAGTGGCTCCTAAACATCCAGAACTTACCATTGGCAATGTTTCTTTAGCTCTATTCATAGATATCTTTCAAAATTTTAGGTGTGATCCCAGATAGAAAATTTACTTTGGAGAAATAAATTCGGGCTTTAATTGCTTAAAAACAAAGTAAGATAATTATAATACCATGAAATAATCCATCAACTACCATCCGTTCAAGTTTGAAAACTAGGGGTCACAGTTACAATGGTCAAAGACAACACTGGAGTCGGGACCAGTCATACGAACATCATGATCAGATCCAAGGAATTTCTCTGTAAGCAAATAAATTCAAAAGCACTAATGACTGCAAAATCCAAAATGTTAACTACGGAAAAGGTGATTTCTTTAATTGTTTGTCTTATTAGGTTTTTTTCTAACATACGTTAAAACTCAAGATGATATGAGAGTAAATGAAACTGGGAAGTAATATTACTAATTCTCCAACAAGAGTAATCAGAAGTATTCTTGTTCAAGTAACATGTAACTCGGCAACTAGGCACTAAGGCAATGTAAAATATTCTTGATTCTGTAGAACCAAAAAGACAAACTAGTCAGCTTAGCCTCACGGAAACATTTATGATATAAATTTAGCTTCTCATTGCTTTGTTTACATTCAAACATGTTGTTCAACATTAATGTTTTTTTTTTTTCAAATGTACGGAAGCGACTAAGATAACTAGTTTAAACAAAAGAAAGACTATCAAGTTTACACCAGTGAGTGTTGATTTGAAGGTCGCACTTATCTATATGCATTCCTGATTTGCATAAGACAGGATTACTCTTTGTCATGTGGTACTCATTTTAATCTGAAGCATAACAGTTTTATTGTCAGCTCCTATCTGAGTATAGTTTTCCTAAGTTAAATCTGATCTTGGCTATTTCTTTTCTAAAGAAGAAACGTTACAGAAATCAATGAACGTCGCTTTCTCCTTGATATTGTAATTGAACAACCATGAGGGATTATACTTTATAATCATGCAAACAGACTTGAATTTGATTGTGTATGGATTCTTAGAAGTTGTCTAATTCACAGATTAGGCAACCTATTTCAGGAAATAGGCAAGTTGCCTGGTTTCTGATTTAGGCAAATTGATTATAGTGACACCATAAACAGTAAATATCTTGATAATGAGATCTAGTCTAGATATCGGACCCCCGTAATTATGAAATGCAGCTATAACTCGGTGAGGTTGTTAAATAACCGGTTGAAAATTTGCAATAAATTCCTACCCATGAAATGTACACTGACACCCAAACCACTGTTACTCTTAAAATAAAAACGAATAAAAACATAATGCATAATAAAAGAAAAATAAAGGGGAAAAATGGATTCTTTAATCATATCATCATCATCATCATCATCATCATCATAAAATTCATTCAATAAAACCAAATAAAAGACCTAGGTGGAAAGTAAACGAACTCTCAAGAATAAGGCCTACATCTTATTGAACACTTATTCTTACATTTATTGATATTTTGTTATTAGGATGTTTTTATTTTCCTTGTTGGTAAATAAGGATGACATAAGCCCAAAGACATTTATAAGAAAAGTCATGAACAAAATCAAAATAGAATATTATAAGAATAGTAACAACATTAGAAAGGATTTGTCATATATAACCTATAAGACGAACTGAACATTTCCATACTATGTGTAGAGAGATGGAGTGAGTTTAAGAAAACAAGTTTCCGAAATAAAAGATTTGTTAGCAGAATGATTTAAAGAGTTCTCCAATTGGAAAACTTGCTTTGAATTCTAAAAGAATACTAAGGTCTAAAGATGTTGACATTACATTCAAGCAATTTAGCTCTTATGCTTAAGCTTTGGAGCGGGGGAAATAGTGCACTGCTGATTTGCTGAGGATAAAAAAGGAAATTTTGCACCAAAGAAATAGTTTATAGGTTTGATAGCCATATCAAAGGAAGAAGGAATTAAAAAGGTAAACTAGAAAGCTTGATTGGGATGCTACAACGACCGTTTGGATACGGATGCTGTGCGTTACATGGGAGCCTACCTGTGGTATCACACAAGGTCTATAGAATATTTCTTGAAGGTATGATGTCCGACATTTTTTTCATGTAGATACGATGCACTGAGAAAAGAGCTTCACTCACCCGCCACTTTGGTTTGACTTATAGACATGCAGTTAATTCTATATAGTCAGGCCTTCTCCATCATGAGGCTCAATACAACACAGTGTTCTAGAAGTGTGGAATGATCATCCTAAGCGGGTAGTAGAATCAGTAGAACTTCAAAAGTTCAAACTCGCAGCAAATGTTTTTATGTTGAACAGGCTTACACAAATCCTTTTATAATCTATATATTAAATATGTTGTAATGTTGTTAATGTTTTTAAAGTATTTTATTCTTTTTTAATTTTCATTACTTCTTATATCGTTTATTTATTTCCTTATTTCCTTTCCTCACTGTGCTATTTTTCCCTGTTGGAGCCCTTGGGCTTATAGCATCTTGCTTTTCCAACTAGGGTTGTAGCTTAGCTAATAATAATAATAATAATAATAATAATCAAGTTTCATCCAAAATGTGATGAGGGGTAGATGAAGATGGTTTGGGCATGCTCTTCGTACTCCCCAAGCGAGAATAGTTCACCAAACGTTCAACTGGGCCCTGCAAGACACTATAAGAGTTGGAAAACCCAGACTTACATGGCTGAGGACTATGAAGCGCCAAGTAGATGATGATAAATGAAGAAGTATTGAATTAAAAGCTCAGGATAGAAAAGACTGGTGAAATCTAACCGAGGCCTTTTGCGTCAATAGGCGTAGGAGGAAATTATCAAATTATCAACACGACAAGTGTAGTGTGATACCTGAGACCAGGGTACAAACAACTGCATTGACCGCTTCAATCAATTTTACAAAATATGGTCGCAAATTACTTGAAATGTTATAGATTATTAAAATTTCATCAAGAGTAAATAACAAAATATTTTTGTTCCATCATTCTTTTCCACTAGGCATCTTTTTATGTTTTTTTTTTTTTTTTTGGCCTTATTTTTCGACTAATCAGGAAAAGGAGATTAATCCCAGCTGGATTAAAAACGTCTTCAAAAGATAATCTTTTCGGCTATAGATTATGAAGTTCCTATAGATTCACTAGATTTTTTAAGAGAATTTGCACCGAAGTGTAAGTGGAGAAGATAATGTTAAACATTAAATTTACTTTGAATTATTATTCAAAATGGATACAAAAATATTCATCATAATTTGTTAATCTATTTGCTATAAAAAAAGCAGAAAAGGATTTCGATGGTCTTTTATAGAATCAGACTTATTAGAATTTGCACCAAAATGTAATTGGAGTTGATGACGTTAAACATTAAATCTACATTGAATCATTATTCAAAAAAAGGTTTAAAAGTATTCATCATAATGTGTTAATCCAATTACTTAAAAAAAAAAAGAGAGACTTCTATGGTAGCTGTACCCTCGAAGAAGAAGGATGATATTGGCATCATAAATAAGACGAAATTCTTCGCTATCTTGTGAGATTTCCACCCTTACAGACTCCGACACTTTGTATCTCTCGTTTCTTCGCCTCCTTTCCCCATTTGCCTCACGAATTTTTCGAAGCAAGGAAGCGCAATTCTGCAAGTTGCTAGTTCATATAAAGAATTGTGCAACAATGAAATCCTCCTGTTGAATGAAAAAAAATATTAGTTCCATACCAAGAACTATAGTCAATTCTTTTTAGTGAGGCAGATTTGCACCGACTCGCAGGGGGCGGGGGCGGGGACGGGGGCCCTTTTAGCTCGGAAAAGTTTCCTGTTCGCTGATTGGTTGGACAAGATCATTCAAACCAATCAGATAGCAGGAAACTTTTCTGAGCTAAAAGGGCACCCCTGCGAGTCGGTGCAAATCTGCCTCATTAAAAAAATGATTATAGGACAATGGTTTGACTAATTCCGTGTTTGCGTCATTGACAATCAAAAAATGAACTTCACACCGTTGGTGTTTTTTTGACTCTGGAAAACGCGGGGTTGTCTTACATATTAATATTAAAGACAATTTCCTTTACCCAAATAAGAATGATATTGTTGAAATTCTTCTTATTTTATTGCCACGCGTTTGATAATCTTAGATTACCATCCTACTCGTAATACTACACTGTTTAAAAACCATGATTTTAATCTGAAATTCTCCGTAAAAAATATACTGTTCTCAGCCGTATTTCAGTAAAATACAGACGACCGTAATTTTACCATACTTTATCATTATCTTCTACGGGTTGGTGACCGTAATATCACTCGTTTGCGTCAATAAATCCGTTTTTAACATGGTAAAGGCCTGGCAACGTTTATATTATTATTATTATTTTTATTATTATTATTATCATTATTATTATTCCAAGATTTTTACCGTTTTTTGCGCAAACTTTTTATCAGTGTAGGTATGCATTTAATTCTAATAGTCTTGCCTTCTCCACCATAAAGCTCAACAGTATTCTAGAAGTTTTATTCCAGCTGTGACCAAGTTGTGGACTGATCTTCCAAATCGGGTAGTTGAATCGGTAGAACTTCAAAAGTTCAAACTTGCAGCGAATGTTTATATGTTGAACAGGCTGACATCAATCTCTTTATATCCTGTATATGAAAGCTCTGTTTTAATGTTGTTACTGTTATTAAAATATTTTATTCTAATTGTTCATTACTTCTCAAATAGTATATTTATTTCCTTTTTTTCCAATCATTTTTCCAAACAATGAAGATATAGCGGTCTTTAAATGATGACGTCATCCATATGGCGTTGTCTGTATGACTGAGTTTGACAGATGTGCAGTTCTCTCTCTCTCTCTCTCTCTCTCTCTCTCTCTCTCTCTCTCTCTCTCTCTCTCTCTCTCTCTCTCTCTCTCGAATTATTTACCACTGCCATATATACAAATACTTTTATTCTCTCTCTCTCTCTATCTCTCTCTCTCTCTCTCTCTCTCTCTCTCTCTCTCTCTCTCTCTCAAATTATTTAAAACTCCCATTTATACAAATACTATAATAACAATGTTCAACTCTCTCTCTCTCTCTCTCTCTCTCTCTCTCTCTCTCTCTCTCTCTCTCTCTCTCTCTCTCTCTCTCTCTCCCATGTTTCGAAATCTCGTACTTCTGGCAGAAATGAAAGGCATTGGTAGAGGGTATGTGAATGAAAACTACCAGCTACGAAAACATCAGCAAAGTTTCCAAAGACATATATAAATTATAATGCATGTGTTTATTTACTTGAAGTTCGTATGTTGATTGTGCTTTCACAACGTCCTCTGGAATTTTATAGCAATCCCAGTGCTACATAAGGTGATAGAAAGAACAAAAAGTAAGTGGAGAACAAGAAAAAGGAACCAAGAAAGAGGGAAACATGGATAAGAGTACAAAGCTGAAACCTGCTTACTAAACACTGGCAACAATTAAAGATCGCTGGCAACTCATAACATAGGAATAGTAAACTGAGGGTTCAAATACCTCCTATAGGGTGCATTTATGTAGGAATAAACAATAAAAGTTATCATAATAATATTATCTTGATTTCTTTTAGAAAAGAAGCGAAAGTTTGCTTCAAATCTTTGGGAGCTCATAACTCAAAAACATACTTATTCCCACTTAGGTACATTTTTCTCACTTATTTGTTGTTCGATATTAAAGAAAAAGTTATCGTTGAAAAGAAGTATAAAAATCCCACAATTCTGTCTGACAAAATTTTGATTTTCTTTTTACATTTTTTTTCACGATAATTTTCCATCTAGACGAGGAAAAAAAATAAAAATTCATTAAAAAAAAACAAAAAGGAAAATCAAAATTCTGTCTGACAGAATTGTTCGGTTGTTAGAGTAGTTTTTGTGGTATAAGTTTCAATACAATTGGTATTATAGTAGTGGGGAAAAATGTACCTAAATATTTTCTTTAAATCATGATTTTTGCTAATAAATCCAAAAGTTTTTCATCAAATGACTTGTAATTTTTATATGATGAAGGTATTATATATGTCTAAAACATATATAGAAATTGTGTAATTTGGATCATTAGAAAAAAAAATGGCGGACATGGCGGACGGTCCCCAACCTGGACATGGATGAAGAGGAGACAACAGGACACAAGCACGGAGCGGAGAAGTTGAAAATGCTTCAACCTGGAAAAGCTACTGACACAAGGAATAAAGATGACGACTCCGGAGAACTGATCGGCGAAATCAACAGAGTCGCTCGGAAATCCGCCGAACTTACAGGAAACGAAGATGACGACGAATTCGCGGAGATACTGACGGATATCGTCAAGAATCCTAATCTAACTGAATTCCAAAAACCTTGGTTGCTGGAGGACTTCAACCGATGGTATATTTACGAATTGTTCCTCAAGCTACGAAGACAGGTCGAGAGGGAAAACATGGAAAAGAGCAGTTTAGAAAAACGACTGATTAATATTAAGATGCAAAACCATCAAAATAAAGAAGATGGAAAGTTTGCAGGAAAAGAAGACCAAACGGATCTCTTCAAGAAGGAGATAGAAGATCTTCAGCAGAAATTAAGAGAAAGAGATTTGACTATTGACCGAATGGAAGGGGAGATCGGGGTGAGGACGAGGCAAACCGAACAGTTACAAAACCGGTTGATTGAAGACGAAAGACGGTCCAACCACCTAGAGCGAGAACGTGATCGCTATGCGAAGCTACTCGAGGAAAAGGAAAGCCAGATTCGCTACTTTGAAAAAGAACCAGCGAATCGCAACAAAAAACTCGATCGCTTGCGTAAGGAACTTGAAACACTAAGAAATGAAATGGACAAAACTAAAGACAATTTGCAAGAAAAAGTGGAGATGATAGACGAAATGCTAGAATATAACGGAAGAATTGAAAATGAATATGAAAGAAAATTAAGGGAGAATGAAGTTCAGAAATTGGAGGAGGATAAGGAAATTGAATATTGGAAGAAGGAAGCAATGATAGTTAAAAAAGAGTTGAAGTTGACTAAGGAAGAATTGCAGGAAGAGAATACACTCAGGAAAAATCTAGAAATTCAGCTAAACCAAATGAAGAGAGAGGCGATATTTAGAGATGTGATTGGTCATCTGACAGAAGAAGAAAGCAAAGATGAAATAGAGAGAAAAATGAAGGAAACGCAAGATATGATACATAGACTTAATGAAGAAATGGAACTAAACAGGATAAAGGACAGTAAAATTCAACAGCTTAAAGAAGAGAAGCTGGAAAAGGATATTGCAAATGAATATTGGGAAAAAGAAACACTCAAAATAGAGGAAGTGTTAAAAGAGACTAAATCAGAATTGCAACTAGAGAAGACAGTAAGAAAAGTATTAGAAGAAGAGCTAAATCTTGCTAAACAAGACGCAGAAGAACTTAGGCAAGATAAATTGAGAGCAAAAACTAGGGCTGATAATGTTGAAAAATTATTTGAAGAAGTAGAGATGATGATTGAAAGAAAGGCAAACGAACTAAAAATAGTTGAAGAAGAGAAAGAAACCCTTAAGGGAAAGTTAATAAAGGAGGAGAATCGAGAGAAAAAAAAGAGGGACAAATAGCTATTCTCAAAGAAAACATGGAATGTCTAGAGATACAAAATATGGCAACATATGCTGAAGCACAAAGAGTTGAAGAAGAGAAAGAAAAGCTTAAAGAAGAGTTAATGAGAGAGGAGAGACTCAGAAAAGAAAAAGAGGGACAAATAGCTCTTCTCAAAGAAAACATGGAAAGTCTGCAGATACAAAATTTGCAGGAGGTAGAAACAATCAAAAGAGAAATAGAAAATCGGCTAAATCTCGTGACGGAAGAAGCGAAAATTCTTAAGCACGGAAAAGAGGGGATGGAAATTAAGATAGATCGGCTTGAAATATTGGCAATGGAAATTGATGATATAGTGAAACGTCAAAAGAGAGAACTTCTAAGGAGAGAGGAAGAGAGCAAAAGGCTTGATAAAGAGCTAATAGAGGAAAGAAGAATAAGAAAAGAGACAGAAAGTGAAGTGCATAGTCTGAAGAAGGAAATAGAAAGTCTAAAGCAGAGACTTTTGGCAAAGACTGGACAGATTGGTGATACTCATAAGGTAGTTATGGAATTTGCGGATTTGATGAATCGGTTGGAAGAGGAAGTCAATAGCGACGACTAAGAAGTGAAAGGAAAAACTAGAAAAAAAAGAAAATATAAAAAAAATTAAAAACAAAAATCCAAAAGAAATATAGAAACTAAAAAATCCCCAAAAAATATAAAAACAAAAAACAAAAAAAAATTAAAAATTCCAAGTGAAGAAGAAGAAGAAGATGGCAGCAGGGAAAAAACAAGATGGCGTCTGTTCCCAATCTATTCTAGATACCTAAAGGATATTCTACAACATGGACTTAGCAGATGGAAGAAGTCTGACTTGTTCTAGTATGCTTTGTTCCTTGATAAA
>NC_090727.1:116002213-116077213 GCF_036898095.1 Palaemon carinicauda | reverse complement strand
ACCAGACTCTTTAACAAAAGGTAAAAAAATAAACATTCCCTTAAAACTATATTTCTTAAAACTAAAGTAAACTGCATTCAATAAAATCTCAAAATAAATCACAAAAATTTAACACTAACAAAAACCAACAAACAAAAACACTCGAACATATAATATAGGTGTGTGGACACCTTCGTCCACACAAGGGCTAACAGTCCTTTAAAGCCCAACGCAACAACTTCAGTTGCAACGCCACACTATGGCAACACTGACTCTCAGTCAATACAAAAATGTATTAATTAATCTAGGTCATCATCATCATCACACGTGATGAACGGATCCAAAACAAATGCAAAGTCCGGTGATCAATAGGTCTTTCGTTTCAAAGAGCAGTCAAATAGAAATCCTTTAGAACAATCCAGGCCATCAACACTATCTTCATTCAAACAAAATTTTGTTCCCAAAAGGAATAAGTAATTCCAATGAGGAATCACGGCCTGGAAAAAAAAAAAAAAACACTTACAAATACTCCAAGCTAAATAAACTATCGCACTATAATAAAAGATAAATAATAAACTTTCTATTATTCACAATCACGACAAGCAAATATAAACAAAACTTTACTTACTCAAAAAATGACAAATTCGAAGATAATTTGTATTTTTCCTAACCATACAAACCTTAGCTATTTACAAAGGGTTATTACTTTTAGCGTAGCTGAAATGGCGAGCCATTAGAATTTAACGAGGGTGTATTACCCCCGCGCTAGTTAGGGGGGGGTAGGGGAGTGGTAGCTAGCTACCCCTCCTCCCCCTCACACACAGGTGAATACTCACTTTCACTTAGAGGTAGGACTTGTCTTGGGGGACAGGGCTGGCGGGCAAATATGTGTAAATAGCTAAGGTTTGTATGGTTAGGAAAAATACAAATTATCTTCGAATTTGTCATTTGTTCCGTAACCGAAATACAAACCACGCTATTTACAAAGGGTGACTTATCCCTTAGGAAGGGTGGAAAGTCCCCAGCCATACTGGCTTTGGCTTTACCCGGGGACTCAGAATCCGAGTGAGTCGCACTCGAGAAAAGGAGTCCCTGCACCTCACAAGTTCCTTGCACCGCAAGGAACCATGTGGCCTACGTAAGCTTGTGTGTGAAGGAAGAAGTGTGACCCGTCCTAGGCAGTTGACCTGGAGTTCCAGAAGGAACTCTGGGTTAGGACGTTCCCAATACCACCTCGTCAGGGTATGGGGGACGCGACAGTATTGACTCAATACTCGGAACACAAGGAAGCATGGTTTACCTGCAGAGGTTCGAGGTCAGCTATGCAGAGACCAGGATGCTGCTTCCCCGTAGAGGGGATGATGAAGAAAGAAGTAAGGGCCAGACATACTTCTTTCGTTCATGCAGACTAAAACCTGATAACAATGCCCTCAACCTTCTGCTACCTGTCCAAAAAGGAGCCTGAGGTTAGACCAGCTGTTGTGTAGCCACCACAGAGCGATAGAAAACGTATCGAGACTCCTGTGGGTCACGCCCTGCAGGAAGCGGGCTGCGAAGGTCATCAGACGCTTCCAGACTCCAGCTTGTAGCACCTGCGTCACAGAGTAGTATTACTCGAAGGCGAGGGACGTTGCGATGTATCCAACATCGTGCTGTAGGGCGACGTGACGGGGGAGGGTCTGAAGACAGGTCGAGATGAATGTCCTTGAGTCCGGGCTGAAGAGGTATACTGGTGACTCTCCCCCCATGTCCTCCTTGTGTTCCCAAATCGGCTGCAACTGAGGCCAAACTGCAGCTGTTCCCAGCGCTAACCTCTCGATTCCTGTACTGGCAAGAAAGAGAAGGTCTTGGGACATCAGACACAGAATGGAGACTCAAAATCTTGAATGAATCGGACCGAAGGGTCGGGACCCTCAGATTCTGAGTCTAGCCAACAACTCAGGAGCGAGCCTGAATGTTGCCTTCCCCTCTTCCTTAGAAAGGGGGGGGAGTAGTAAGAGACCAAGAAGATTGCTTACACACTGGCCGTGGCCAGAGTGAGCAGAAGACCCAAGGCGGAATACAATCCGAGGCCTGTCATAAAAGGGTCTTGAGAAGATCTCTTAAAGGACTAAAAGTCCGAGCCATGCTCCAAGTTGGAGGTCTTCCTCCGACTAGGGCAGGGACGATCGTAGCTTCGCATGAGCGAGGATAGATCCAGCGGGCAGGAAAAAGTTATTCCTTTAAGCCTGAAGGTCAGGGAAAGGCTGAGCGACAGGCTTCATTGCCAAGAGCGGAAAGGAGTTTCCTCCCGCCGAAAGGCAATAAGACCGTTATTGCTGGAGAAGAGGCCTCACGGGAAGAGGTATATCTCCCACGGCACCAACCACCTTAGACTCTTCACTTTGCCTGGGAGACCCCTGTGGATGACTATCGCAGATGACGCGACCTCCGTACCGCGACTGTAGCGGGTTGTCTCTTCTAGAGGAGGAAGCGTAGTGTCTCCAGGCATGAAGCCGAAGCGACGTCCCGGTTCGGGAGAGATGTCGCAGTGTGGTTGCTTGAGTAGTCTGCGCCGTGGGAGAAGCTCTCCCGGGAGTTCCGTCAGGGGAAGCAGAGGGTCCAGAAACCGTTCTGCGCATAGTCCCAGTGGAGCTCTCCCATTGAAAGGTTGACAGACAACCTGGTTTTGTTGAGACCCATTGTCCGCAGACAAAAAGGAGGGAAGACGCAGGCGTCGAAGTTGTCCCACCATCACCGGAATGCATCTTGCCAGAGTCTCGGGGTCTGAGACTGGGGGGAAAACTAGCGGAAGCTTGAGGTTCCAAGCTGTCGCGATCAGGTCCCCCAGACCAGCACTTGCTGGTTACCCAAGGTCAAAGACCCTTAGGTACACTCTCTCTATGAGGCTCTGCTCGGATAGTCTGAGAGAAACATTCCCCTGCCTGGAATGAGAGAGCCGATGGTGGAATTGAGAGAATCTCAATCATCCCGGTATCTCTACTGCAAGATGTGAAGGTGTGAAAATGCGTCCCCTGCTGGTTAGCATGAAGTCGACACGCAACGGGGCGACTTGGCAGGAGCGGTAGGATCTGAAGAGGGGCCAGACTAAGGCCCTTAAGCCTGCCTGAATGATGGAGAGGTATCCTTCAGGTCTTGACCATAGGCCTGGACCGGAACATGCCCCCCCCCCCCCCTTTCCTTTGACGAGTCCGAGAACCGCATCAAGAATGTGGGGAAAGGACGAGAATATCCACTACCATCAAGAGGCTCCATAGGTCAACACCCATTGCAGGTTTAATAGTTCCGCTGGTCCCATAGGGCCAGGGAGTCCGGTTAAACATTGCCTGAAGCCACCGGAACTTGGATCGCCCCACATGGAACTTATCCTGAGGCGACCGTTCGGACTATAAACGGGTCAATGAGGAAAGAAGAACTAGGAAACGTTCCAAGGTAGGGCTGAAAACTCTGCTTGACTGAGAACAGGTACTGCGACTCTCCTCAGTCTTGCCACAGTCAACCGAAAGGAAGGCTCGGAGGATGTGGTAACAGAATCTGGCGTCCCCAGGTGGTCACCCATCCAAGTACCGACGTTGCTTAACCTCGCTGGACGGACGAGAAGCGGGGTTTCCAACGTGGTAAGGCGGTTGACTCAATATCATGGCCAGATACTCCAGATGTTGAGGCAGAGGAAGAGAAGGCTCCAAGCAAAATACCATGAGCCCACACTCATGGTCAGCATTCGGAAGCTTTTCCCGGCGCTGAAGAAGGTCGAAACCCGAGCCTACCGGAGTTGACCAGCCCTCCAAACAGCAGAGGAGGCGGAAGTCTGCACCTGAGCGGCCAAGAGGAAGGCAGGGAGAGTTCTCTGGGGAAACAAACCTGCTATGCCACGGCGGGATAGCCACACTGCATCATAAGCAGGAATACTTGCAGTTTAGGCTGAGTTCGACGAGCACCCTGGAAGATGGATGGAATGGAAACTGAAAGTACCCGTCCTTCCGATCCAGGGTTAAAGGAGTCCTGTCGCCTCGTTACCAGTCTGATCGATTCTGCTGGTCTACGCTGGCCAAAGTTTGTTCGACAAACTTGATCAGGGCTGAGAGGTCGACTATGGACATCCCCTCTCAGATCCTTCCTTACAAGAAAGGATCGACTGAGGGGGCCGGGGGTGAAGCCGTCGATGATCCTAAGGAAGACCTTCGCCTAAGGTATGGATCATTCTGCCCAACCGGGCAACTCTGCTGATGCTATGGCATAGAGGTTCAGAGACACTGAATTCGCTGACAGAGACGGCAGGCGCGATATCCTTGGCTACTCACAGAGATTGTGCGGGAATGGGCATCGGGAAGCTGTCATTCGGATGAGTAACCTTAAGCATCCTCCCAGCGAAAAAACCTGCAATCCTAGAGTTCGTGAACTCCTTTTAGGACTATGCCCCCCCGGGGGAGTCTCCCGTGCCATCTGTTCCTGACAGGAGGAAACTGCAATTGGACACCTTGTCCCAGTTGTCGTAGCCGATAACTTAGGCCGACGTGGTTGAAAGAAAAGGGAGCTGGAGCCCTGCAGAGTCTGGAAGAAAGCGCCTTGGAGGAGTGAAACCGGAAGTCGATTTACTCCGCACAGCAGATGTTTAAGTCTCTGTCCTTGGGCAAAGACAAAACTCTTCTCAAGGATGGAAGGGTGTCTGAGGTCGTTGACCTCCACAGATGAGACACCCGAAGGAAGCCTTCAGTCAGTGCGTCCAGATGGTACAACATCGAGCTTGTCCGCAAGTAGATACTTAACGACGAAAGGCCAAGGTGCCTGAGCTCGAGAGGAGGAAAGTACCCTTGATCTTCCTGTAGCTTCCTTGAACCAAACCTCGGGCCGTAACCGAGGAGGGAAAGAACCTGGTAAGCTCCCAGAGGAAGAGGT
Source organism: Palaemon carinicauda (assembly GCF_036898095.1). Taxonomy (NCBI): domain Eukaryota; kingdom Metazoa; phylum Arthropoda; class Malacostraca; order Decapoda; family Palaemonidae; genus Palaemon; species Palaemon carinicauda. The sequence goes on along the minus strand of NC_090727.1, from coordinate 116,072,338 downwards.
AAGCAGTCATCCCTTGTCCGATGGAGAAATCTTCAACGGAAAGCCCCCCCGCCAAAAATCCTTCCAGGGCGGGAGAAGGAGAGAGTACTCGTGCAGGAGAGGGGACCCTCGAGACCGACCTCTTGGGAACCAACTTCGCCCTGGGGGAAGTCACCACGAAGTCCACTCCTCTCTTTCTCTTCAGCGTAGGAGAGACAGCCGCTGGTTTGTTACCCTGGCCGGTGAGTGCTGGTTTCATAACCCTCATTAACGCCCGTGCCAGCGGATCAAACCATGTCTGCTGCTCCAAGGACACAGAGTCCGAAATCCTCGCTAAGGTGAAAGGGATCGGGCGATCCTTTGGAGAGGACACGACGGTTCCTGCCTGAAAAGAAGGTGGGAAGAATGCTGTACTGACCTGTCTTCGTCCTGCACTACCAACCTGTGCTTGGATGGAGGTGATCCCGAGTGCCGCCTAGGAGCACGCGTCCCTGCTGCTACCACCGGCTGTGGAATTCGCCGCGAACTATGGTCGCGCGAGGGCGAACGGTCGCGCAAAGGCGAATGGTCGCGCGGGCGCACAGGCGAGTGGTCGCGCGGGCGCGCAGGCGAGCGGTCGCGCGGGCGCGCAGGCGAGCGATCGCGCGGGCGCGCAGGCGAGCGATCGCGCGGGCGCGCAGGCGAGCGATCGCGCGGGGCGCGCAGGCGAGCGATCGCGCGGGCGCGCAGGCGAGCGATCGCGCGGGCGCGCAGGCGAATGGGCGTGACGGCGAGGGATCGTGCTGCCGCGTAGGTGAAGAAGATCGCTGGCGGTAAGCGATGGCGAGCAGCATGTGTAGGTGAATGATCGCGTGATAGGGTGCGATGGTGATCAGCATCCGCAAGAGGGCGATCGTTCAGGGTTGTGCGATGAGGAGCAGCATGCGTAAGCGGGCAATCGTGCAGGGTTGTGCGATGGCGAGCAGCATGCGCAGGTGAATGATCGCGTGAAAGGGTGCGATGGTGATCAGCATCTGCAGGAGGGCGATCGTTCAGGGTTGTGCGATGAGGAGCAGCATGCGTAAGCGGGCAATCGTTCAGGGTTGTGCGATGGCGAGCAGCATGCGCAGGTGAATGATCGCGTGAAAGGGTGCGATGGTGATCAGCATCTGCAGGAGGGCGATCGTTCAGGGTTGTGCGATGAGGAGCAGCATGCGTAAGCGGGCAATCGTTCAGGGTTGTGCGATGGCGAGCATCCGCAGTTGAGGGTCGCGCGATGGCGATCAGCATCTGCAGTTGAGGGTCGCGCGATGGCGATCAGCATCCGCAGTTGAGCTAGTAGCTGGCGAACCATGTTCCTTCAGAAGTGTTGGAGAACGTTGGCGTGCCAGCTGTAACACACGTGGGCGATCCGGAGATCGCTGGCGAGCTGATGATCGCTGACGAGCTGACGATCGCTGGCGAGCTGATGATCGCTGACGAGCTGATGATCGCTGACGAGCTGATGATCGCTGACGAGCAGAAGGCTACGCGTGGAAGCCTGCGCAAAGAAGAGTCCTTGACCCCGACCTGAACCGAAGTTCTAGATCGCGAGGGCGAACGTGGGCGCACAGGGCACGTAACAGGAACCGCAGGGAAGATCATCTTGAAAGCGCTGACGAACAGGAGAGCGCTGACGAACAGAAGGGCGCGCAGGGAAACCCTGACACGCAAGGGAAGAACCCCCGTGGGGGCAACCCTTTGCCCCGAAGGGATCGTTGTTCGCCGGGAGACTGATGTCCGTCGGAAGACCGCTGTCCGTCGGGAAGACCGTTGTCCGTCGGGAAGACCGTTGCCCGTCGGGAGACGAGATTAGACTGCTGTCCATCTGCACCAAGACGGAAGATCGAGAAAAAGAAGTTGTAGGCTGCAAACGGAGATTCAAAAAGGCGCCTCAAGCACCCTTATAGGGAGATGAGAGGCCCTTACGACGAGGCGGACGGAGGGCCTTACGGCGAGGGAGGCCAACAGCAACAGCAACAGAAGAAACCTCCGAAGAGGAGTCTCTATGAGTGTACTCTCTCGCGAACGACAGAGAAACACTTCGTGGAAGAGACTGGTCAGCCAGTGACCTAAAAGGGGCAATCCTCCGAAGAGGAGCCCCTGCAGTTGCCCAGCCCCTTGAGCGAAACTGCAGGTGCGACCGCTCAGCACCAAGAGCATAGTCGCACGAAAAAAAGGCAAGAGAAGAACCCCCCAAAAGAGGAAAAGCTCAAGCCTGGACAGGAAAAAACTTCCCTCGGAAGGAAAGTTATCCGCCCAAGGAGGCAAGCCTCCTGACTGTTCTACAATGAACTGGAGAGCTGTCCGTCGACACGGGAGTACTACCAGTAGAAGGAGACACGCCCCTGACGACAATACAAGGGGGGAGGCAGCAACAGCCGAATCCCCAGGACTCAACCAGACAGCTCACACCGTTGCTATATTACAGAAACGAACTAGATCGGTAACTGTAAAAAAAAAAAAAAAAAAAAAATAATATTAGTACACATTCATTCCCCCGGGAAGGCTCCGAAGAGGAATCCCGAGGAAAAGGAACAAGAATTACACAACAGGCACGTGCCCTCACAACCACTTACACTCGCGGAAGGAGAGCTGTAACCAAAACAGAATTATAACAATTATAATTATGTAACTATGTAATTATGTAATTTAAAAATGAATGAACACTAAAGAAAAAAACGAAAACCCCGAAAGGAATCGTTCTACAAGCTGAAAAAAACTACAATTAGATTCATAAACTAATTGAGACAAAATGTACGGCGTAGCAACCCCACCCACACGGGAAGGAAGCTACAAGGGCGTAGTAAAACATAGTAAAAGGGTGAACGACCTCAAGAGAGAGAGAGAGAGAAAGACCGAAGTCAAACTCGATCGCAACCCATAAAATTAGGCCGTGGTGGCCTAACTGCCGAGGCCTCCACGTAGATATCGTACACTACACACACACATCTGAAAAGGAAACTTACTTATTTCTATACTCAAATATATATACAAACATGAAAACATGTTTACATATATATTGAGTAAAAGAAAAGTAAGCGATTAAGTAAAGACAAAACAGACAATGGCTGCCAAGCGAGGACCAAGACAGAGACGTCTGTCACAGTCCGAGCCAAAAGTGAAAGTGAGTATTCACCTGTGTGTGAGGGGGAGGAGGGGTAGCTAGCTACCACTCCCCTACCCCCCCCCCCCCTAACTAGCGCGGGGGTAATACACCCTCGTTAAATTCTAATGGCTCGCCATTTCAGCTACGCTAAAAGTAATAACCCTTTGTAAATAGCGTGGTTTGTATTTCGGTTACGGAACAAATAAATGATCACTTCCAACGCTGGTCCAAATCAAATAAATATAAAAATCCAGCGTGCACACACACTACTTCCTTAAGTCGCAGTCAATCAAATAAAGCATTCTCTCCGAAACATTTACTACTGTTCTAACCTAGCTAAAAGGTAAACAAACAGTCAATTATTCCAACACACTCTCTCTCTCTCTCTCTCTCTCTCTCTCTCTCTCTCTCTCTCTCTGGATTTGACAAACAAAAAATAAATAAAAACAAAACAATAATTAATCCTCCACAGCAATATATATGAATACTGAATATCCAAAGGTCTCTTTACATAAGTCAAAAGAAACTAGGTGATTACTTTACGTGAACTATTCTAAACTCAACCTCTTACTTCGGTTCTAAGTCAGGGATAGCGAGAAAACTACTGTATCAAGTACTGGTGATTGAAATAATGCACACTTTTACAAAAGAAATAGATATATTCTATAAAAAGTTACAACAATTCAAAAGAATTTACACCAAAAATAAATCACTTGAAATTTAAATCAGAACTAGACCAGAGATTAAAACAATAGGAAAGACACTTTAAAAAAGAATTATACAATCAATTGTTTTACTATAAATTAATTCATAAAAAAAACATTTAAATTTGACAATTAATGAAAAAGTTGACACTTTGATACTATAGAAAATAAATCCAATTTACGCTTACATATACTTAACTGGAACTATTGTCCTTTGGCTAACTCAAGATTACCGAACGATTAAACAAAATTAATACATTTCACTGTTTAACCTAAATCTCACAGGGACAGTTCCAAAAAATCTATAATATAAATTCACGCACATTAACAAACTTCACTTGAATTAACATCCAATAATATCACTAACCTTTGAACAATACTATACACGAAATATGTTGGATACTTTTCACGTTTGAAAGGACACTCCATGCACACTTGAGAGGAGAGAGGGCAGGTGGACGTTGGCTCTTTCAAAGGGAGATACTGGGTCTCTTCTGTTTCCTATGCATTGCTAGGTCCTATATATATATATATATATATATATATATATATATATATATATATATATATATATATATATATATATATATATATATATATTAACTTAATTAATTCCAGAACCTTTCAGTTTGGCCTACTGGAAGCGGCGGGGGGGGGGGGGGGGCATGGTCTAGCGGAGTCAAGGTTACCAACGTAGTAATTTGAAGAAGGGGCACTAGAGTTGCTTGCGAGGCAACACTCTGCTGATTCCGCCCAGCACCTTCCTCTCGTAACGTTTCAAAAAAGAAAAACTTTTTCTAGAATTTTCATGTCTTTTCTAGCCACATGGGAACATAAAAATGACATAATCCCTTGTGCTCATACTTCATGTGTGTCATAAAGCATACCTACATGATTACATAAGACTTCGTAACAAAACTACATGAAATAGATAATTAATTCTTTAAAATAATGTAAATTTACATATACGAAACTGAATGGAAATACAATTAAATGAATGACGAAAGTCATATGTAAATTACATACATTACTTAATCATACGTGAGTGGAACTCACCTTACGAGCTGGCTCTAAATCTCTTGAATACAGAAATAAAAAACGTTAATGAAATATTTTACTTTCATGAAGTCCAGTTTGTAATATATATATATATATATATATATATATATATATATATATATATATATATATATATATATATATATATAAGTTGGTGTGGTACTGTTATAAACACACATTATTGTTCTATCTCATGCCTCTTCAATGTGATATAAAGTTGTTAGACTTTTAGGTTATTTCTTCTTGTGAATAAGGCTATGTAAGTTAACTTTTAAACAGTTTATTAGTAGCTCCATCACAGGAGTATGGATGGTTTGGTCGGATGACCATTCCGTATGACAATTGAAATAGAACTGGCAAAGATATCAAGTTTGGTGATAACGTCTCATTAGTTATCTCAGCATTTTACATAAATATGATTACACAAGATTACTACCGGAACACATCTGTTTCCGTGCAAAGATCAAATAAGTCAACTGTTTCTCACGGGATGCTTGTGTTGTGTTTACTCTTCATACAAAATGTTACATTGCAATGATTTAGCTTCGTGACTTTCGTATCCTGTTATGACTTGACGTTCTCACACTCCTAACTTCTCCATTGACCCCTTGGGTCATGGATTTTATTAAGTATATATTACATTAGCTCGGACAGCTACCTTCAATTAATTGAACAATAAAAAGTATGTTAAAGATGTGTTTTCTAGAAGTGTGACTGGATATATATATATATATATATATATATATATATATATATATATATATATATATATATATATATATATATATATATATATATTTTAACCTTAGCCACAAACAAGTGATTAAAGGTGAATGTTCAAATAGGTACATTAAAAAAAGAAAAAACATACCTAACGGATATTGGCAAAAACAACGAAAAATGCATGGAAAATACAGATCTATATATGGTATATTGCTATCAAATGATTATGCGGTACCCCGCAAAAAAAACTGATGTATATACGATTCGGTAACTTGTTAAAGAATAGTTGTCACCTTTGTAAAAAATACAGATTATTATAATACAGTAACTAATAAAGAATATTTATTACCTTGGTAAAGATATAATTTCAGTGCAAAAAAAAAAAAAATCCTGGTACGTACACGCACCACGATTTCATATATATATATATATATATATATATATATATATATATATATATATATATATATATATATATATATACATATATATATATATATATATATATATATATATATATATATATATATATATATATATATATATATATAGGGCTTATATATCTTATTAGATGCCCAAAAAATGTTTTTTTTTTTTAAATGTTTTTAAAATGCAAATGTCCTAGAGTCTCTTCAACTACGTATTACTGGCGTACTAACCGCTTTTCGTGCACTTCACTTTTCCAGACAATTTTACTCCTTCAAGTGAATGAAATGGCCAATTTCAAACGGCTCTAAATTGAAAATTTTTCAAAAAATAAAGTGTTGTCTGGACATGGCAAAACGTTCCTTTTGAGCTCCACCTGTCTTTGCCTTAACCTACGCCAAACAAAGATGTTAACGGCGATAAATATCATCACCGTAACGCTGATTGATGCTAGTAACACGTAGAAACGAAGATCTGCATAAGTCGGTGACGGGTGGTCCATCTCGGTTAATTTCATCAACCGCTTAGCCACTCGTGCGTTGTATGGGAGAGGTAAGGATGGGATTGTAGTGGTCCACGACGTGAAATTCGCGAAGTAGGCCCGTTCTCTGATGATAGTGTTAATTCCTTGGACCGTGTAATTCGTGGACGTACCGATGCAACCATCTCCTGCAACGAAGATTTGGGAATAGGACGTGGATCCGTCCGGGCATGATACATTGAAGCCGGCCTTGTCGTATCGTATCCATGAGCCGTTGTTCAATCTGCAATTGAACTTATTATCTTCAAAGGGATAAAGTTTTTTCAGACAATTTTTATATGTATGGGAGAGAGCACCGTTTAGCACTATACCTAACTCGCATGAATCCATTGATTTTTTATGGAATTCAAAGGAGTCAGCTGTCATACTTTTTTATTCATTGCATCTGAACAGTGAGTTAATTTATCTAAGTCTTTAATGACTGAATATGTTTCCTTATCAGGGGAAATCAATACATGTCCTGTCAAACTGGATATTTCTGGGATTGAGTTATTCATCATGAAAGTTGGGAATGGTGATATCTTATATGATTGCCAGGCATCGGAAGAATCAAAGGGAACTGTAATCATAATCCTGTAATTTTCAACGCTTACTGTAATTAGGCTACAATAAAATTCTAACCTATGGGCGTCTAACAAAGGAATATAACCTACTGTATTTTCTACCGTCCGTTCTCCAAAATTAACGTTAAGTCTTTTATTGGCAACAAATGTGGTGATAGAACACCTTTAGTTGCTAATGTAATAGCTTCCACATAGTCTTTTGATTTCTCAATGAAATGTGCAATTCTAGTATGGATATGATCTATTTTTGAATTATAATACGTTAACATTGCCAACAAGTCTTGTACTTCCATAATATGACTGATATTACTAGAATGTTCGTTCACCAAACTCATAATTTGATTAATTGATGTTAACTGATTCCTTAGTTCTGATAAAACTAATTCGTTTTCATGTGTTAAAAATTCAATTTTCTTATTTTGATTACTAATTTTAAGACGATTTCAAATCCCTAAGCCTAAACTTGCAACATATCCAAAGATGTTTAGTGCAGCAAAAACAAACGGGTTACGTCTTTCAAGGTTAGTGTGTCTTACTGTCCACATCAGAAGGTCACGAGCCAAAGGTTCTGCCTCGTAAGTCTTATTTTGCAAGTCTTGCGATAGCATTTCTGCCACTCTCAGTGTCGGAGCAAGCGAAGTCTCTGTATTAAAAGGAAATGTCTTTTATGCATCTCATTTAATGAAGTAGCAAACCTTGAAATGTCGCTCTTTAAGCTAGTGACGTCATTCTCTGGGAGAAAAATAGCTTACATGTGTACTTCTATAACTATATTGCTTGCAGTAATAAAAATGTCTTCTGTTCTCTCTACTATAGTGCCATATTTAAAATCTATACTTTTAGTTTTAGGGCTCTTCCCACACGAGAAAAATGTCTGAGCGAACAATATCGCTCCTAACAATAAAAACTTCATCTTGGAAACCTGCCATGAGAAAAATATATGTAATTACTCCTGTATTAAAAAGAAAAAAAAATTTAACATACAAATATCATACAAGTTTCATAGATAAAAAAAGAAAAAATTTCCCTCACTTTCTTTCTCTTATTTTAATTTCTTATTTGAGCCAATGGTACAATTCTCTCATCAGTGGCTTGGGATACGTTTTGAACTCTAAATCTATTGGCCGTTAATGTTTCCAAAATGTTAAATGGACCTTCAAACTTAGGTGTTAGTTTGTAATTGAGTCCTTTACGTACATTTACCTGTATGTATACATTATCACCCACAGTATATGATTTAGTTGGCTTCGCTATTTTATCATGATTCCTTTTCATTATGATTTGTGATTCTTCTAAATTCTTTCAAAGGATATCAAAACGACTTTTGCTCGCATTTATACATTCCTTTAAAGGATTTGATAAATTAGTTGTAGGCGTTAGTACATGGAAAGGCGTTTTAACTGGGGTACCATACAATGCCTCGTGCGGCAACATTTTAATTGATACATGATACGAGTGCAAGGACGTCATAAACCTCCCATCCTAACACCCCCCCCCCTGAAATTTTGAAAGTGCCCTTTCGAGTTTTCAAGGTGCCTTCTTGAGATCATTAAAAAACGAAGTAGTAGCCTATATTCTAAAAAGTAGACAACTGTCATGACACATTATCACGGTAATGATTATAAACATGAGCTGATAGACCTCGCAAGCCACCTCGTTATGTTGGACACCCGCGCCTTCGTAAGAGGGCCAGCGAGAAGCCAGGAAGATCACTGATCGGACAATTGTGGCGAATCTTTCGATGTTTTAGCCGATAAAATGTCACGTAAGGATATAGTGAAGCGTGTTGAAAAGGCGCTGTTAGAACAAGATGCCAAACGATACAGGAAAATTCACTCGTTTTTTAGGTATGTCACAAAACATCTTTTTTTTTTGCAGTGTATTCTATATTCATTTGACATCAAAACCTAGGCCTAGATCTACGGTGAGAACGTTAGACGATTAGATATAGACTAGTAGACACGCATAAAAATAAATGTAAACATTGAAGATATATATTTTGGTTCAACTATATCGCAATATATGAAAAACTCTTATCTCACACACACATCATCACTCTTAGTCTATAAAAATGAAACTATCAAATTAAATGTCAGGAATTGTTTTTTTTTTTTTTTTGTTCATTATAGTTTATTTACCAGTATGTCTTTCAACAAAATCTTAGTTTCTTGGGTCAATTCTATTTGTACTCTGTATTACGATGAAATTGTCAGTGAATGATTTATCCATGAATTGTATAAAATGGTGTTTTCTTGTGTGACTCATTGCGTAAGAAAAGTATGTTATTTAAAATATTCTGTATTTTCAATTTTATGATGTTTGAGATAGCAATTAGGTGCCAGGAATTTTCTTAATTATAGTTTTTTTACTGGTGTTGTAAAAAAGTCTTGAGTTTCTTAACTCAGATCTATTTACATTTTCATAACAACAATCTATATTTTGATGAATAAAATAATGGTATAAATTGCAATAAGTGGTTTTTGGTTCTTCTCTAGTAATTTTGTCTATTCCATTAATTTTTTAGCAAATTTGTAAAGTGCCTTTTTAAGTGATTACAGGTGCCCTTTTTTCCTTAACCACTCTCACTGAAAAGTCTGGATCCGTCCTTGTGAGTGATTCAGAGTACTTAGTACCGCAGGTATTGCAATATCCCAGTTGGGGTCTGATCCCCCCTAGTGTTAATCTTAATATGTTTAAAACCTTCCTATTCGCTCTTTCCACTAGCCCATTCTACTCTGGGTGATAGATCATGGTATTGATTTTCTTTATGCTAAGGAATTCACACAATGAGTCAAAGAAATGATTATTAAATTCTCCACCCGAGTCTGAGATTATCATATGTGGAATTCCATGTTTACAAATGTAACACTCATAAAACTTCCTAGTGCATTCAATCGCAGTTTTGGTTTTAAGCGGTATCAGTTCTGTATATCGAGTCAAAGCATTTACAAATACTAAGAGGTGCTTATTTCCTCTGTCTGATTCGTAAAATCCTGTTAATAAATCTAAATGTATTCTTTCAAAGGGTTGATTGGGTACGGGATAAGCCCCTAGGCTGACAGGTGTTTTCGTGTGCCCTTTGTTTTTCTGACAAGTGCGACAATTAGCTATATTTTTCTTATATCTGTAAGCATCGTATGCCAATAAAACAATGATTTGGCTTTCTGTGACATTATGGAGAACCCTGGGTGTCCATGCAATGGATTTGCATGCAACCAATTTAGGACATTGGATATAAGTGAGATTGGTATCACTACCTGGTCGTTAGTCACATGTGGTGTATTACGGGTTTTCCTTGTCACGGATCTACACAGAATATTGTCCTTGATTATACAATTCTGCTGCATATACTTTATATATTCCTTCTGATCTTTTCTTTGCTCAGTCTGTAATAATTCAGCACTCCAGCCCAAATCTTCTTGTTCAGATATAGTTTTAACAATAGCCATTGATGTTGATATATCTATTAATTCAGCTAATGGCTCCGTACAAGATGACACGGGGTTGCGTAATAATGCATCAGCAATGAATATTGCGCTCCCAGGTAAATACCCAATTCTCGCACCAAAGTCTTGGATGATCAAATGCCACCGAGTTCGTTTGGGGCTGTGACCAAAGCCTTTAAAGAAGTCGGATATGGTTTTATGATCAGTAAGAACCTTGAAGGGATAACCGTATATTATGAACTTAAAATGCACTAGTGAATTAACAATAGCTAGCCCTTCCTTGGCTATTACTGCATACTTACTTTCGGAAGTTCTCAGCTTTCGTGAATAAAAAGCTATTGGGAAAAAACTGTTTGTCATATTGCTGAAGCAATAACCCACCTACTCCTAAGTCTGAGGCGTCTGTTGCAATGAAGAATTCCTTACCGAAGTCAGGAAATTTTAAGATAGGAGAACTACACAGTTCATCTTTCAAGGTATTAAACGCCTGTTGATGCTGCTCAGACCATATGAAATCTACGCCCTTCTTCGTAAGATCAGTTAGGGGAGCGGCTATTACTGAATAATTGCGTAAAAAACGCCTGTAATATCCACTACACACCAGAAATTGCTGTATTCCCTTGACATTAGTAGGTATCGGAAAGTTACGGATAGCCGACACCTTATCGTGGACTACTTTATGCCCCCTGTGGCCGCGGGGGCATAAAAACAATTAGAATAGCGCCAACGTTATCCCTGCGTGTCGTAAGAGGCGACTAACAGGGACAGGACGAGGGGGCTGGGAACCCCCTCTCCTGTATAAAAAATCCTGTGAGACGTTATCAAAGAGATGGAGCTGGGAGGAGAGTGACTGCTCCCCGCATTCTAGTTTTGGGGTGTTTGAATGTGCGTGGATGTAGTACGATAGAGAGTAAAAGATGTGAGATTGGAAGTATGTTTAGAAGTAGAAGGATGGATGTATTGGCCTTGTGTGAGACAAAGATGAAAGGAAAGGGTGAAGTGATGTTTGATGAAATGTCTGGTAGAGTGTCTGGGATTGAAAGGGGAAGAGCGAGAGAGGGTGTGGCTTTATTGCTGAGTGAATGGATGACAGGTAAAGTAGTGGAATGGAAGGAGATATCATCTAGGTTAATGTGGGTAATGGTTAGGTTGGGTAGGGAATGTTGGGCGTTTGTTAGTGCGTACGGGCCAGGTAGTGAGAAAAGTGAAGAAGAGCGGAATGAGTTCTGGAATGAATTAACTAGGTGTGTAGAAGGACTAGGTAGAAGGAATTATGTAGTTGTCATGGGTGACTTAAATGCTAGAGTGGGCGCTGGAGAGGTAGAAGGTGTCATTGGGAAGTATGGCGTCCCAGGTGAAAATGAGAGTGGTGAGAGACTGGTAGATATGTGTGTTGAACAAGAGATGGTAATAAGTGCTAGCTTTTTTAAAAAGAAAGATAAAAATAAGTATACATGGGTAAGAGTGGTAAATGGAAGAGTAGTAGAAAGGGCATTAATGGATTATGTGTTGATAACTAAAAGAATATTTGGAAGATTGAAAGACGTGCACGTGTTTAGGGGTATGGCTAACGGTATGTCTGATCATTTTTTGGTGGAAGGAAAATTAGTTGTAGCAAAAGAGTGGGGGAATAGAGTAGGTGGATGTAAAAGGGAGCTAGTGAGGGTTGAAGAGCTAATAAAACCGGGGGTAAAAAGTAAATATCAGGAAAGGTTGAAAATGGCATATGACGAGGTGAGAGTAAGAGAAATTGGTAATTTAGAGGAGGAGTGGAAGTTAACAAAAGAAAATTTTGTTGAGATTGCAAGTGATGTATGTGGCAAGAAGGTTGTTGGAGGCAGCATGAGGAAGGGCAGTGAATGGTGGAATGAAGGAGTGAAGGTAAAAGTGGAAGAGAAAAAGAGGGTTTTTGAAGAATGGCTGCAGAGTAATAGTATAGAGAGGTATGAAGAATATAGAGAGAAAAAGGTGGAAATAAAGCGCAAGGTACGTGAGGCAAAGAGGGCAGCTGACCTGAGGTGGGGTCAGGGACTGGGTCAGTCATATGAAGAGAATAAGAAGAAGTTTTGGAAAGAAGTGAAGAGAGTAAGGAAGGCTGGCGCAAGAATTGAAGAGACAGTGAAAGATGGAAATGGAAGGTTGTTAAAAGGAGAGGAGGCAAGGAAAAGGTGGGCGGAATATTTTGAAAGTTGCTGAATGTTGAGGATAATAAGGAGGCAGATATAATTGCTGTTCCAGGTGTTGAGGTGGCAGTGATGGGAGATGAGAATGAGAGAGAGATTACAATAGAGGAAGTGAGGAGACCACTAGGTGAAACGAGAGTAGGAAAAGCATCTGGTATGGATGGTGTGAAAGCTGAGATGTTGAAGGAAGGGGGTGTGACTGTACTTGAATGGTTGGTGAGATTGTTTAATATGTGTTTTGTGTTGTCAATGGTACCAGTAGATTGGGTTTGTGCGTGTATTGTACCACTATATAAGGGTAAGGGAGATGTGCATGAGTGTTGTAATTCAAGAGGTATTAGTTTTTTGAGTATAGTTGGAAAAGTGTATGGTAGAGTAATGATTAATAGGATTAAGGATAAAACAGAGAATGCCATCTTGGAAGTACAGGGTGGTTTTAGAAGAGGTAGGGGTTGTATGAATTAGATTTTTACAGTTAGGCAGATATGCGAGAAATATTTAGCAAAAGGTAAGGAGGTGTATGTTGCGTTTATGGATCTGGAGAAAGCATATGATAGAGTTGATAGGGAAGCAATGTGGAATATGATGAGGTTATATGGAGTTGGTGGAAGGTTGTTGCAAGCAGTGAAAAGTTTCTACAAAGGTAGTAAAGCATGTGTTAGAATAGGAAATGAAGTAAGCGATTGGTTTCCGGTGAGAGTGGGGCTGAGACAGGGATGTGTGATGTCGCCGTGGTTGTTTAACTTGTATGTTGATGGAATGGTGAGAGAGGTGAATGCTCGAGTGCTTGGACGAGGATTAAAACTGGTAGACGAAAATGATCATGAATGGGAGGTAAATCAGTTGTTGTTTGCGGATGATACTGTACTGGTAGCAGACACAGAAGAGAAGCTTGACCGACTAGTGACAAAATTTGGAAGGGTGTGTGAGAGAAGGAAGTTGAGAGTTAATGTGGGTAAGAGTAAGGTTATGAGATGTACGAGAAGGGAAGGTGGTGCAAGGTTGAATGTCATGTTGAATGGAGAGTTACTTGAGGAGGTGGATCAGTTTAAGTACTTGGGGTCTGTTGTTGCAGCAAATGGTGGAGTGGAAGCAGATGTACGTCAGAGAGTGAATGAAGGATGCAAAGTGTTGGGGGCAGTTAAGGGAGTAGTAAAAAATAGAGGGTTGGGCATGAATGTAAAGAGAGTTCTATATGAGAAAGTGATTGTATCAACTGTGATGTATGGATCGGAGTTGTGGGGAATGAAAGTGATGGAGAGACAGAAATTGAATGTGTTTGAGATGAAGTGTCTAAGGAGTATGGCTGGTGTATCTCGAGTAGATAGGGTTAGGAACGAAGTGGTGAGGGTGAGAACGGGTGTAAGAAATGAGTTAGCAGCTAGAGTGGATATGAATGTGTTGAGGTGGTTTGGCCATGTTGAGAGAATGGAAAATGGCTGTCTGCTAAAGAAGGTGATGAATGCAAGAGTTGATGGGAGAAGTACAAGAGGAAGGCCAAGGTTTGGGTGGATGGATGGTGTGAAGAAAGCTCTGGGTGATAGGAGGATAGATGTGAGAGAGGCAAGAGAGCGTGCTAGAAATAGGAATGAATGGCGAGCGATTGTGAAGCAGGCCCTGCTGCTTCCTCCGGTGCCTTAGATGACCGCGGAGGTAGCTGCAGTAGGAGATTCAGCATTGTGAAGCTTCATCTGTGGTGGAATTGTGGGAGGTTGGGCTGTGGCACCCTAGCAGTACCAGCTGAACTCGACTGAGTCCCTGGTTAGGCTGGAGGAACGTAGAGAGTAGTCCCCTTTTTGTTTTGTTTCTTTGTTGATGTCGGCTACCCCCCAAAATTGGGGGAAGTGCCTTGGTATATGGATGGGACTTTAAGACCTTGGCTAGACACCGTAAAACCTAAATAGACAAATTCTGTTTTGAAGTATTCACACTTACTAATCTTTGCCCTTAAGTTATGCTGTCTTAGTCTCTGTAGTACTAGTTCCAGTTTACGTAGATATTCTTCTAAGGTATTAGAAAAGATTACAAGGTCGTCCATATAGGCATACAATATATCCCCTAGTAAGTCTCCAAACACTATGTTAATCATTCTAGTAAATGTTATGGGAGCTCAACGTAAACCAAAAGGCATACGCAAAAATTCATAATGTCCCCTGGCTGTACTGAAGGCAGTGTATGGGATACTATCTTCTTCTAATGATATCTGGTGAAAGCCTTTAAGTAAGTCCAAACTGGTAAAATATTTATTCTGACCTAACAAAGATAAAATATCATCAGTACATGGCACTGGGAATCGATCAGGGATCGTTTCCTCATTTAGGCAACGGAAATCTACGCAGATACGCCATGTTCGATCTTTTTTCGATACAAATATTAATGGAAAATTATAAGGGCTGTTCGATTTCCTAATGACTCTTTCTTCTAGCATTTTACCTACTTCATCATTTATCTCATTCTGGAATTTCATTGGGAGTCTGTACGAGGGTACATAGATAATTTTCTGCTTGTCCTTTAACCTTATTTGATGTTCGATAACATCTGTTTTTCCTAAGGATCCATCCGTAGTGGAAAAAACATCATGATATCTAGTTAAAAGTCCAAAAAATTTCTGCTGAATTTCTTCTTCTTGAATGTCTTTATTGATTTTATTTTTGATAGATTGCAAAAGGGATTCATCCGCAACTGATTGAGCGTGATTGATTTCAGCGACGGTAAGAATACGATGTTTATAAACTTCTACATCCAAGATATGTTGATTTTTGTGAATTACTAAAGTGGTATTTAAATGATTACAGACTTCAATATTACATTGTTGTTGTGAGCCGACTGTATAAATAGCTTGTATGACGGACAATCCGTTAGTTTTCAAAGTGTCGGAAAGGATTAATATTTCAGAACCCGGCAACGTTTTCTTTACTCGCACTTTTATATTCGAAGTTACGTTCGGCTCGATAGATTGTGTGCAAGATGATATTACGGGTGAACGAGAATTCTGTTGGGTCGCGTATATCATTTCTTTATTAATGAGACAACTGATTGGTTCTTCAACGTACGTTAATGTTTTATTTGTCGTCTCCTTTTTATCAAAAATTGATTTTAAGGTATTAGAAGACTTATAGAATTTTCCTTTGATATACACGCCGTGTTTGGCAGGGGCTAAGGTAATGTTTTGAGTGCCCATAGATGGGTATCCTATAATTACAGCTGGATACATATCAATGTTTTGTACAACAAAAAAGGTATCGGCAAACGTGAGCTTACCAACCTTGTACTGAACATGAGTTACGCCTATTACATTTAATTCATTATTTCCTATACCCGAGAGCCTTACTCCGGACTTCTCTATAGGGAAATTTGAAAATAACAAGTGATGCGTCCTTAAATCCATGATATTACGTGGACTACCAGAGTAAAAAAATAATGTAAAGGATCGATATTCTAAATTTACAGCATATAATGTTGGTCGTAACTCATTTTTGCTTATTACTGTGTGAATTTGTTGCAAATCTACGGGAGCCTGCACTGATTTATTTGATTCGGCCGTGTGTTTCATAGGAAAATCTATTGCCTCACAATGATCTGATTAAACATTAAATGGATTATTTGATACTACTGATGTTGATACGAATGACCCAACATCACTCTCTTCCCCATTGGAGTTAATTATGTTGTATTTGCTTTGCTCTGCACATTCTAAAAATTAGTCTGACCTTGCGAGTTCTGGCTAGACGGCCCAAGATCAGGGTTATTTGAAGCACTATTTGTTTGTTTTTGATTTTGGCTGTTTCTTCTTATTGAACTGAGGATTTTTCTTTTTATTTCCATAGGGAATTGATAGTGAAATTGACTGTGTCACTAGGATTCTGTTGTTGATTATGCGAGTAGCATCGACTATATGAATGAGTTGAACTATTATGTATCGAACAGAATCTTGTTCTGCAGTCTACAATCAAGTGACCTTGACGTTTGCAATTATAACACGTCATTCCTGCGACTTGATTACTATTATTAACTATGTTTACATGTTGTGGCTTAGTTTCATTTTTTGCAAAAACTTGTGTAAACAAGGGATCAAGATCAGTACACTTAGACATGTGTTTATTTATTTGTTTATATACATCTAATTTTGTGCTTTCGAGCGTTAACTTTTTATCAAAACACCGCACTAAAGCTTCTGATAACATAAGTGTCATGCAAGTTAAATACATTAATCGTAAGAAATCTTTCACGGCGATGTTATCTCCAGTATCCCACGTGGAATTACCTAAAATGCCCTGATATTCGTTAAGCCTATCGGCAATGAGAGCTGCTCTCTCTATAACATTAGGCCGAGTCATAGTGGCTTGATTAAGTGTATTTCTTAATGTGAAAACTACATCTAAGGCTTCCTCACCGTCATAGATCGCACGTAGCCTAACTTTGAAATCGTCCCATGTAACTGCCTCTTGAAAAGAAACTCCCCTCAGATATGCACTTGCATCTCCTTTAGAAAAGTCTATAAAACTTTTAGCTTCTTGCAATTGTACAAATGGGTCTGTTATATATTTAGCATTCAAGTGAGCGTCAACTGAAGAAATCCAAGACTCGACATTCTGAGGTAAGAACCTATTGACTCGACCTTGAAAAAGAAGGATAGCTTAACGCGCATTTACTAGGGTTACTACGGGAGCGGGGATGGGGTTAGTTGGTCCGGGGTTGGGGATACTTGGTCCGGGATTTACAGGAGATGTCATGTTTACTTTACTTCTTTTTTATCTCTACGATTCCTTGCAATCCTATCAATATCTTTATATGAATACAGACGTCCACTGCGTAAACGCATAAGCACTATACAATAAAGATATGTTGCAGATTATAACACAATCTCCCAAAACAATGATACTAATATAAAGATATTTCCCGAGAACTTCTGAAAGAAAACGGAATTAGCACAGGGAAAAAAAAAATTCTAGACAAGAATTCGAAGTTGAATACAGTTTCCTTTAATGAAGGAAAAATGAAGATTTGCAAACAACTCGCCCCAGCAATAATGGACGATCGACTCGTGACAACAAACACTTTACTGCCTAAAACTGAATGAATAAAGAAATGTACTTAGCTTCAGTATATATGGGCGATGGGCGATGACGTCAATTCCTCTCTCTCTCTCTGGTTTGCGAGAGTTTAGCTGTTTGGATGAATGTTTTCAATTTGATATCCCGTCGTACTGTTGAATGTGTTATTTCCTGGATATGATTCTTGAATGTTTTAGTACACGTTGATAAAAATGAATGCCATTCCTTCGTCTTCTTAAGATGTTAATTGAAGATCCTGTTCCTCAGTTTGTATAATATTTATAGTTGATATTCGATGCGTTCATTTCTTCAGTGGACGTAGATACTTCGTCGAAATTGTAGATTCATTACTGTTGTAACTGCTAACTATTACAGTTTAAATTGCTGGTTCTTAAAGTTGAATCACTGCCACCAATTGTTGGTGTGGTACTGTTATAAACACACATTAGTGTTCTATCTCATGTCTCTGCAATGTGATATATAGTTGTTAGACTTGTAGGTTACTTCTTCTGAATAAGTCTATGTAAGTTAACTTTTAAATAGTTTATTAGTAGCTCCATCACAGGAGTATGGATGGTTTGGTCGGATGACCATTCCGTATGACAATTGAAATAGAACTGGCAAAGATATCAAGTTTGGTGATAACGTCTCATTAGTTATCTCAGCATTTTACAAAAATATGATTACACAAGATTACTACCGGAACACATCTGTTTCCGTGCAAAGATCAAATAAGTCAACTGTTTCTCACGGGATGCTTGTGTTGTGTTTACTCTTCATACAAAATGTTACATTGCAATGATTTAGCTTCGTGACTTTCGTATCCTGTTATGACTTGACGTTCCCACACTCCTAACTTCTCCATTGATCCCTTGGGTCATGGATTTTATTATGTATATATTACATATATATATATATATATATATATATATATATATATATGTATATATATATATATATATATATATATATATATATATATATGTATATATATATATATGTATGTATGTATATATATATATATATATATATATATATATATATACATATATATATATATATATATATATATATACATATATATGTATATATATATATATATATATATATATATATATATATATATATATACATATATATATATATATATATATATATATATATATGTATATATATATATATATATATATATATATATATATATATCACTAACACTCGTAATTTCTATCAATGTAAATATCGACCACAATGGCATTTAATACCAAATTCTATCTTGGGAATATATATCCACTGGTGTACATTCATGGTAATAGCTTCTGGCTTGACAGAGATTCGAATCCCCGCTTTGCAGGTATGGTTTTGGCAGAATAGGCAGGGGTTCAAATCTCTACCCGATAGAACCTATTACCATAAATGAATTCTAGTGGATATATATTCCCAGGATAGAATTCGGTATTAAATGTCATTGTGGTTGATATTTACATATATATATATATATATATATATATATATATATATATATATATATATATATATATATGTATGTGTGTGTGTGTATGTATGTATATACATATATATTATTATGACTAGCGAATTACGTAAATTCCCTAGTTCCAAAACTCACCTGCTTTATAATAGATATCTCCGAGCATTGAGAATAATATGCAACTCCCAGATGGCAATATATATGAACACTGAATATTTAAATGTCTCATTTCCTTACACTTAAAACAAAAACTGGGTGATTGCTTTACTTTAAATGGGAATTATTCTTAAATCAACCTCTTATTTTTGTTCAGAGTCAGGGGATACGAGCAAGTGCTGAGTTAACTATTGGTGGTTGAAATAATACACACTTTACAAAAAGAAATATATTCTCTAAAAATAATAATTCAACAGTAATACTAAAAATAAATCATTCGAAATTTAAATCTGAACTAGACCTTAGACTAAGACATAATGACACTTCAATAATTTTACAATCACTCTTTTCACTAGAAATTTATTTATTAATTGATACTTCAACACTATAGAAAATAAATTAAAATTACACTTACATATACGTAAATGTTACTGTTACGTCCTTTGGGCTCACACAAAGTTACAGAATGGTTAAACAAAACATTAATGCACTTCACTGTTCAACCTAATCTCACAGGGCCAGTCACAAAAAATTTACCATGTAAAATGTACTAATATCAATACACTTAGCTTTTGAATTAAACACACAATAATATCACCAATGTTTGAACAACACTATACATGGTATACATTGGAGAGAAATCACTATCCTCGTTTGAGAGGAAATATGTAGTGGCTGGATAGATGTTGGTGGGAGGACTGTCAGACGTTGGCTTTTTCTAAAGGTCAGGCTGGATCTCTCTTCCTCCTATGCATTGCTAGGCCCTTATATATCACCTAATACATTCCAGAATCTTCCGACTAATCATTCTCGTAGTGTGGGGACAGGTCCGGATGGCATCTGATTGAGTGTACTCCTCATGTCACTACACTATGATTGCATCTCATGTCACGCAATATCTTGACAGAGTTCTGCTCGCTCCCATCTATAGTGGCTAACTTACCTTCATAAATATATGATTTCAAGGCCTCCTCACTGTTTAGGGTTGTCCTTTTTGTCCTGTAAACATTAGCCGGCTTATTTTCGTCGTCGACCTTTCCCGTTTGATTCTTCATCTTTATTCTGTGAGGATGAATTACCCTCAACCACTTGGGCAACTGCTTTGGTTGGTTTGACCAAGAATCCTTACTGGTATGGCCCATTTTGCCACATTTCTAACAGACAATATAAATCTTCAACACGTATTTCCCAACACCTGAAGGAGGACGTTTCGACGATTGTTGGTGTGGTACTGTCACGTTTTGCTCATTCTGCTTTGTAATAAAACTAGTGGTACTTCCGTTGTAACTATTGAATTTGTTCCCATAGATATTACTCAACTGGTTTCCATGGTTCAGTGAATACTTGACACATGGTCGGTGATGGATTATAATTATAATTATTTACATGTATATATGATTATCATTGTTATATGTACCTTTATTGCTAATACACATTTACCATATATGTTGTGTTAGGAATACATTTATGCAAGTATTCTTGTTTATTGGAGCATAGAGAATACTATGTAGAATCTATATCATCTCATGTGGCATGCATATCATATTTTATTTATCTGGTAATATTGCAACCAGTCTTTCCCGTAGCCCGCCACTGTTCACAGCTCCTCCTGTTTATTACGTTTATTTTGATTATTTTCACACATTATATGGCTTAAGAACTTCCGCAAGTGTTTCTGTGAAAACCTTATTTACTTTATATCTAATGATAACTAAGAGTCGGAATGATGGTTAAAACTTCATACCTGAGGAGGATTTACGACTGATAATATTATAATCTTCACTCACCGAAGCGGCTCTATCAAGTTTCTTCCACCTCTCTCTCTCTCTCTCTCTCTCTCTCAAGTATGTTCAAATATGTTCAGGAATTTTTTGTAATTATTGTTGCAGCACTATCAGTCCTTCCAAATCAGCCATCTCTCTCACTTTGGCAGCCTCTATCCATCTCTTAAAACATCCTCGTACCCTATAAGCGTAATCCAGGAAAGTTATTTTCTCATCCTTCTGCAAATTTCGTAATCTTTCATTATAATATTCAGGGGTCATCTGGCAAACTTGCAGCACACTCCTCTAAATTTCTTGATACTCCTTCCTCTGGTCCTGAGACAAGGCCAGATACGCACTGCGTACTTTTCCAATAAGGACACTCTGTAGTAACACTTACCATTTATCTTCTGGCCATTCCATCATCGACGCGACCATTTCAAAATGATCGAAGAACTCTTCGGGAGTTTTTCCATGAATTTCGGAATCAACTTCTGTGCATTCACCACATCAAACACGGGATCCTGCATAGCAGGGGTCACACCTGTCTGAGTTGGTGACAACCTTGCACGAGCATTCTACAGTTCCAATTCCCTGGTATGTCTTGCAAGTTCTCTTGCTTCTTCTCTCTCTCTCTTTCTTCTCATCTTTCAATTTTTCTTGCCTCTTCTCTCTCTTTTTCCTCCATTTCTTATGCATGTGTTGTAGTTTCTCTTGCCTCTTCTCTCTCTCTTCCATTTCCCTTGCATGTCTTGCAGTTTCTCATGCCGCCTCTCTCTCTCTCTCTCTCTCTTCCTTCCCGTTTCGCAATTTCTCTTTCCTCTTCTCTCTCTCTTTCCTCCCGTTCTGACATCATCTTCAACTTAATTAAATTCTCTTCTGGAGCAATTCGTCTAACCTCAGCCTCTACATTAATTTCTGCTTTCATTCCTTCAATTTGTGGGTCATCTGATACTTGCTTCTCTACGAATTCTGCTTTAACCTTCTCCAAAAGATCACAAGCTGCTGCAATATTTTCTTCTGGCAACCTTCCTGAGTTTATCAACGCTTCTAAGGCTAGATACTTGATTTGGGCTTTAATCATTCCACTCGTTGCATGGCTACCACATGCCATTAAAATAGAGAGCCACTGAGCTTTATTTACATTTACTTCTGACAATTCCTGAGCAATTGAGCCATCTTGTTATTACCAATATTTAAAACAGACTCGCTCGATCCCAGGGTCTGGGCACCAAAAATATATATCACGATTAGCGAAATTCGTAAATTCCCGAGTTCCAAAACTCAACTGCTTTATATTACATAATCTGATAAACATGAGAATACCTCCAAGCTTTGAGAATAATATGCTACTCCCAGATGGTAATATAAATGAACACTGAATATCTAAAGGTCTCTTTTCATTACACTTAAAACAGAAAACTGGGTGATTGCTTTACTTTTAGCGGGAACTATTCTTAAATCAACCTCTTACTTCGGTTTTTAGTCATGGGATACAAGCAAGTACTGAATTAACTATTAGTGATCGAAATAATACACACTTTTCAAAAAGAAATATATTCTCTAAAAAAAGAATTCAACAGTAATATCAAAAAAAATAAAATCACTCGAAATTTAAATCGGAACTAGATTTTTTACTAAGAAATAATGACACTTCAAGAATTTCACAATCACCTGTTTCCCTAGAAATTAATTTATGAAAAATATTTGATTTTGACTATTAATGAAAAAAGTTGACACTTTAACGCTATAGAAAATAAATAAAAATTACACTTACTTATACGTAACTGTTACTCTTACGTCCTTTGGGCTTACACAAGGTTACATAACGGTTAAGAAAAAAATAAATCTCACAGGACTACTCACAAAATATTTACTATATAAAATGTACTTCACCTTTAGATTTAACACACAATAATATCACCAATCTTTGAACAACACTATACACAGTATACGTTGGAGAGAAATCACTATTCACGTTTGAGAGGAAATATGTAGTGGCTGAATAGATACTGGAGAGGACTGTCGGACGTTGGCTCTTTCTAAATGTCAGGTTAGCTCTCTTCGTCCTATGCATTGCTAGGCCCTTATATATCATCCTAATACATTCCACAATCTTCCAGCTAATCATTCTCGTAGTGTGGGGGCAGGTCCGAACGTCTTCTCACGATGTCAGGTTGCCAGCTTGGCAGATTTGATGTATAGTATTATTGTTGCCCAATGAAGTAACCCTCTCAGCTAACTCCGCCCACCTCCTCTCATAACATTAGAAAAAGAATAATTTTTAGTCTAAAACTTTCATGCAACTTCCATCCATGTGGAAACTTAATTCTTTAAAATGACTTATATTTACTAATAACTAAATGAATGATGACAGTCTTATGTAATTTACATACATTTACTTAATCCTACATGAGTGGAACTCACTGTACAAGCTAGCTACACATCTCTTAAATACAGAAATGAAATACGTAAATGAAATAATCTACCCTCATGATAGACCAGCTTTGCAAGAATATCATCATCATTATCTCCTCCTATGCCTATTGGCGCTAAGGGCCTCAGTTAGTTTTCGCCAGTCGTCTCTACCTTGAGCTTTTAAATCACTACTTCTCCATTCATCATCTCCTACTTCTTGATTCATAGTCCTTACCCATGTATGCCTGGATCTTCCAACTCTTCCTGTGCCTTGTGGAGCTTAGTTGAAAGTTTGGTGAACTAATCTCTCATGGAGAGTACGAAGATCATACCCAAACCATCTCCATCTACCCCTCACTATGATCCCATCCACATACGGCACTTAAGTAATCTCTCTTTTAGTTTCATTTCTAATATTACTCTGCCATTTAACTCCGAATATACTTCTCAGGGCTTTGTTCTCAAATCTACAAAATCTGTTGGATATTATTTCATTGTCATACCACGACCCATGTAGTGTACATACAGTAATACCGATTTCACTAAACTGATATGTAGCCTGATTTTTATATGTAATTTCAGGCGATTTGATTTCCAATTTTTTTCCCTAACTTAGCCATTGTTTGATTTGCTGTTTTCAATCTTTCATTCTAAAGACCCTGTATTGGCAGTCATAGTTCCTAAATATGTAAATCATTCCACCTCATTCTCATAACAATGATATTTTATCATCTTTCATTGCATATTTCAATCTCATCATCTCTGTCTTTCTTCTATTTATCTTGAGCCCAACCTCGTGTGATATTTCATGCATTCTGGTAGGCAAGCCTTCCAAGTCCTGTGGCGTTTTGCTAAAAAGGATAGCATGATCAGAATACTCTAAATCCGCTAATTTCCTGTTACCAATTCAGTCCAGTCTTATTCCACCATCCCCAACTGTTCTATGCATTCGAAATCCATGAAGAGGGCAAACAACATAGGTGACAACACATTCTCTTGGAGTACTCCACTGTTTACTGGAAATTAATTTGATAGGACTCCACTAACATTAACTTTGCACTTGCTATTCTCTTGAACGAACTTAATCAAATTTACATATTTTAGAGGAATTCCATAATAACGTAGGACTCTCCACAAAATTAGCTAGTGCACGCTATCAAAGGCTTTTTCATAGACCACAAATGCAATTAAATGTTGATTTTTATATTCTACACTTTGCTGTACAACATGCCTTGAAATAAAAATTTGGTCAGTAAAACTTTTACCTCTTCTAAATTCTGCTTGGTCATCTCTCAGCTTTTCATCAATCTTGCTGTCTAGTCTCTTTAGAATGTGCATACTACTGTACATATTTTCATGACACTTGACATAAGTGTGATGCCCCTGTAATCATTCCAATCAATAAGATTTCCTCTTTTTTTGGCCATTTTCCCCAACACGCTCAACTCTCATTCATCAGGTTTTGCCGCTTCATACCATACATATATACATATAAATGTAAATATATATATATATATATATATATATATATATATATATATATATATATATACATACACACATATATATATATATATATATATATATATATATGTATATATATATATATATATATATATATATATATATATATATATATATATATATATATATATATAAATTTTATATATATATATCCATATATATGTGTATATATGTATTTATATATTTATATATATGTATATATATGTATATGTATATATATATATATATATATATATATATATATATATATATACTGTATACATTATATGATGATGGCTCCCGGGGCTGGGCACCAAAATACGTTATACTACGGATCGTGTCTGGGAACCAAACATATAATATTATTTATACTACGACATGCAAGTTAATCAACCTCTCGAATTCCAAACTCACTTATTTCCTTTTACATTAAGTCTGTTACACTTCAAAATATTAATACAAGAACTCTGAGACAGTTAAATAACTCCCAGACAGCAATATATAAAACTGAATATCCAAAGGTCTTTTAAGTAGTCAAAATAAAACTGCGTAATTATTCTCAAGAATTATTTAAAACTTACTACGGTTCTATAAAAAGATACAAGCGAATATTATTCTAAACAATGGTGATTGGAATAATACACTCTTTACAAAAATAAATATATTCTATATAGATTACACCACGTTAAAAGAATTTTCATAAATCAAATAAATCACTCGAAATATTAAGTCTGAACAAAACTTAGATTAAGACAAATATTTTACGATCTGAAAATTACATAATTACTTGATTTTAAATATTAAATACCTGCTGAATATCTTCTACAACTTGCACAAAATTCGATCAAGAATGTTGAACAAGATTTTTGTTGTCGCATTGGAAGTATTGTGACAGAAAATGCAGCAAATGTTGCCAAAATGAGAAAAATCTTGGAGGAATCGAGTGAACCTAAGCATACCGTACTCACATAGATGTGCAGCACACCTACTAAATCTACTGGCTCATGACCTGGAGATTGATGATGTAAAACAACATTTGGTTCATGTAGTTAAATATTTTAGAAATAATCGTTATGTTGCTGCCAAATCGACAGGAAGGTGGTCAGTGTCTAGTCATGCCCCAGGACACAAGGTGGAACACAGTGTCAGACTGTCTCAAGGCTTATATAGATAACTGGCCAATTCTAATGATCTGTGAAGTCAACAGGAGAGCTATTGATAATGAAGTAAGAAACTAAGTATCAAATTTATGCCTAAAACGTTCGACTGAGGGATTATTGGATCGATTACAGCCAATAGCAAAGGCTCTAGATGAGGTATAGAAAGACAAATGCACAATTGCTCAAGCAGTAGATGTTTGGAAGAAATTACTTGGCCATTTCACAAACAACAAACAAGCTGAAAACACCACTCCAAAGAAAAAGCTTAGTGCGGAAATATGCAACATTTGTTCATGTCATTGTGAAGTTTCATGCAAAATCATCTTTCCCGGCGTTCTAGAGTTTACCGAGTCTGTGACTAAGATGCTGACAGCTAATGAGTGGTGGGACTGACATAGAGCCATGTTAGACAATATTCTGTCATCAGTGCGTCAACTCCTAACTGCAGTAGCCTCGTCATCAGAAGTTGAAAGAGTTTTCTCCCACTATGAACTTGTACACTCAAAATTAAGTAACCGCCTCGGTAATGAGAAGGCAGCCAAATTGGTCTTCCTTTTTAAGACAATGAACTCAAATATAAATAATGGTTAATCATCGACTTCATGGGATTGATGGAAAACATAGCCTCTTTTTGTTCTTATTCATTCAACTGCAAAGCACTTTCTTTTTGCTAATGGAAAATAGAGTCATCTTTACTTTTTTGTCCTTATATATTCAACTACAAAATAATTTCTTTTTGCAAATGTGAAAGATATATATTTTTTTTTATTTTTTGTCACTTCTATACTTTCATATGCTATAACGATAAAAGTCGTGTTCTTAAATTCTGTAACTTCTTAATACAATAATAAAACTATTATAAAATACAGTGTCTTAATTCTATTCATGCTCTTTCAATTTCCAAAGCATTATACGAAAATCTATCTAAATCATTGATGTTTTTTTTTTTAAATCAACTGAATAAAATCATGATTTAAACAAAGATTTAAATCAACCACCCCTGCCTAGTTTGCAATTTGATTTTCGTAAAGGCCTTGGAGCATGTGATGCCCTTCTTACAATCTCCAATGCTGTACAGATATCCCTCGGTTGTGGTCAGGAAGGTCGTATGATTGACCTTGATTTTAGTGCTGCCT
This sequence comes from Palaemon carinicauda, assembly GCF_036898095.1. Lineage (NCBI taxonomy): Eukaryota > Metazoa > Arthropoda > Malacostraca > Decapoda > Palaemonidae > Palaemon > Palaemon carinicauda. Next base: position 116,044,911 of record NC_090727.1, on the reverse strand, counting down.
TTGACCGTGTTAGTTATGAGGCCATTGTTTTCAAACTCAAACACTTGGGAGTGGGTGGGTCGTCTCTTAGCATTATTATTGAATTTTTGAGTAATAAATCTCAAAGAGTTGTTGTTGATGGGCACCATAGTAAGTATAGGAAAGTGATATCTGGTGTTCCTCAAGGTAGTTTTCTTGGCCCATTACTCTTCATACTATATACACATGGCATGTTGTTTGGCCTAGAAAACAATCTGGTTGCATATGCCGATGATGCTACTCTCTTTTCATCAATTCCATTTCCTGAATGTAGATCTGGGGTTGCTGAATCCCTTAATAGAGATCTAGCTAAAATTAGTGCACGGGGCAAATTGTGGGGCATGAAGTTGAATCCTAACAAAACTCAAACTATGATTATAAGTAGGTCAAGGACAGTGGCTCCTCAACATCCAGATCTCAGCCTTGTGACGTTTCTTTAACTCTTTTAAAATTTTAGGAGTGATTCTCGACAACAAATTCACTTTTGAGAAACACATTAGGTCTGTGTTTTCTTCAATTGTACTAAAAAGGGCTCATTGAAAAAGTCTTTTAAGTTGTTCGGTGATCAATCTATTCTGAAGAAGTGTTTTAATTCTTTCATTCTACCTTGTTTCAAGTATTGTTCTCCTGTCTGGTCTTCAGCTGCTTATTCTCATCTTAATTTGTAGGACTGGAACTTACGGTCTATCGAATTTCTTATTCCTGATCTTGATATCAATCTCTGGCACCAACGTTCAATTAATTCGTTATGCATGTTGCCTAAGATTTTTCATAATTCTAAGCATCCTTTACATTCATATCTTCCCGGAAAGTACCATCCTGTTCGTAATACTAGGTATGCAGTTAATTCTAATAGTTAGGCCTTCTCCACTATGAGGCTCAATACTATAGTGTATTCTAGAAGTTTTATTCTAGCTGTGACTAAGCTGTGGAATATTCTTCCTAATCAGGTAGTTGAATCGGTAGAACTTCAAAAGTTCAGACTTGCAGAAAAAGTTTTTATGTTGAACAGGCTGACATAAGTCTTTATGATTTATATATGAAATATCTGTTTTGATGTTACCGTTTTTAAAACATTTTGCTTCAATTGTTCATTATGTCTCATATCGTTTATTTATTTTCTTATTTCCTTTCCTCATTGGGCTATTTTTCCCTGTTGGAGCCCTTGGAATTATAGCATCTTGCTTTTCCAACTAAGGTTGTAGCTTAGCTACTACTACTACTACTACTACGACGACGACGACGACGATGACGACTAATAATAATAATAATAATAATAATAATAATAATAATAATAATAATAATAATAATAATAATAATAATAACAGAAGTAGAAGCAAAGAAACCATTAAAAGGCAAGAAAAGAGACAAAGCAGCAGGAGATGATGGCATAACAATAGATTTAATAATTGATGGAGGAGATTTTATAGTAGCAAAACTTGCTGAACTTCACACAAAATGTCTTCAAAAATGCTCTATACCTGCATCCTGGAAAATAAATTATAATTTTACTAATTCACCAAAAAGGAGACACAAAAGGCCTGAAAAATTCCCGTGCAATAAGTTTACTCTCCGTAATTTATAAATTATTCAAAAAGATCATTATTAGGCTGAATAGAAAGACAGCCAGACTTTAATCAACCAAGAGAGCACTCGGGCTTTAGACGTGGGTATTCAGCAACTAACAATATCCAAGTAATTCAGCAGCTAATGGAAAAATCAACAGGGTATGATAAACCACTAAGTTTGTTATTTTGTCAAATCTTCAGTAGGAATGAAAGCCCATCAAAGACAAGGAATAGATAGATCTCATATTGGAACACTTGAATACATCTTTACAAGAAGTACAGCAATCCTAGAACTACACAAGATAGTAAGAAAATTCCGATTGAGATAGGAGTTATATATGGAAACCCATCTCTCCTAAATTATTCAGTGCTTGCCTAGAAGAAGTTTTTAAGAATTTAGATTTGGAAAATGTAGGAATTGATATGAATGAGAAGTACTTAACTTAAGATTTGCAGAGGACATATTTGTGCTTCGTGAATCATGGGAAGAATTGTAAAAGATGGTAGATTGGGATAAAGAAAGCAGAACTGTAGGACTAATAATGAATATGAGTAAAACTAAGCTAATGTTCCCTGCCCTGAAAATGCAGAAAAACAAGAAATAAGAGTTATGGACGAACATCTAGAGATTGTTAATTAATATATGTACTTAGGACAGACATTGTTTCCTCAGGACACAAGACCGAAATTAAAAAAAGGATAAGCTGGGATGGAGAGCTTTTGGTAAACAAATTGAAATTATGAAAAGTAAACTGCCACTTTCTCTAAAAAATAAGTATTTCATCAGATGGCCCAACCAGTATTAACTTATGAATCAGAAACTTGGAACCTATAGGTCTACTTTCTGAGTCATCCTCCGCCATTGCCTGGCCCTAACTAGCCCTAGATTGGGGGGAGAGCAGGCTTGGGCGCTGATCATGTGTATATTTGGTCAGTCTCTAGGGCGTTGTCTTGTTTGCTGAGACATTGTTAGGCTTCCCAGGGCATTGTCCTGCTTGCTAGGCTATTGTCCTGCTTGTTAGGCCAATGTCACTGTTCCTTGTCCCTGCCATTTATGAGAGGCCTTTAAACCTTTCATCATTTAAGAAAACTCACCGAAATCTTACAAAGATTTCGATCAAAACAATAGAAATAAGTATTGAGTTAATTAATATTAGAATTAAGAATGCTAATAACAAATTCATGTTAGTCTTTAATCTACTATTCGGTTTGAACTGAAATGCATCGAAATCTTACAAGGATTTCGAACAAAAGGGAACTTGCATGCTAAGTATTGAATTAATTATTATTAGAATTAAGAAAGCTATTAACAATTTAAATTGTCTTTTCTATACTATCCGGTCTAAACTGAAATGCTATTATATAATTCTTAGCCCTATATAGCCGTGTTTGGTATCAAAATCAATAACTTTCCAACCTTTCTCTTTAAACATGTTGCACTTTGATATCACTATTCGTATTGTTAATTGCCAGATCAACTGATCCCTTATGCTCATGTAAAATTACCTTCTCGAACGTCACCTGAATCTGAAATTCCCGAAAGAGATTAAGACAGCATTTCCATACCTCTGCCTAATCGCTCGTATTTTAATACTCCCTACCAGTTTTTCAATTAAAAATCTCTGACACCATCGGAAGCTAAATACTTCGATGCAGTCACCTCCTTGCGATGCAGTTATGTCTCATGAAACTTTACCTGTCCTTCGACCATCCGAGATTGGTCACTGGCATACGAGGCCACCCGCTGATGCTTAAACCCTAAATCCCTTACCTTTTCCGAAATCTAGGGTCGCGGACAACGTTTATCTCCCGTAAATTTTTATCTAATTCTAGTATAATCCCTCCAGTCCCCTCGAGCAAAGGTTTACCTCAACGCTCTTCCTTTTGTGAGCGGCTTTTCTTTTTTGTGACAGTTACATTCCCCCAGGCTAAATTTTTTAACCTATAATTCTAAAATCTTAAGAACTTCCTTCCTTAGGCATCGTCTACCAATTGTGTCTCTTTATTCCAGACAGGTCACTATTTTGTTCACCATGGCCAATGAGTGCATCCTTAGGTGGGCCTTAGAGCTTCACCTCACTAAAGACATCCCCCCCCCCCTCGTTCCTACCCAACGCCGAGAACAACTACAACCTTCTAAACCGAACTACTAAAGTGCTCCCAAACGAAAGTGGCAGTCGAATGACAGTTCTTCTTAATATTTCGTATAGGTTTCAAATAATTTCGTACCTTTACAACCTCTCGGTGAGGATACAAGAAAGCAATTTGCCCAGCTTGACATTTGCGTATTAACTAATTTAGCGTGTCGAACTAATCCTGTTCTTCTCTGAGAATAGGTGACCTCTAAATCTTAATATTGTGATTCTTTCTGGGTTATTTTTACCTACAGAGTTTTTCAGTACACTGGAATTTTTTTAATCCTTTTAAACACATACACACAAACACACACACACATATATATATATATTTATATATATATATATATATATATATATGTGTGTGTGTGTGTGTATGTATGTATGTATATATTTATATATATATACACACACACACACACACACACATATATATATATATATATATATATATATATATATGTGTGTGTGTGTGTGTGTGTAAAAAATATATATATATATATATATATATATATATATATATATATATATATATATATATATATATATATGTACAGTATATATATATGCACACACACATATATATATATATATATATATATATATATATATATGCCGTATATCATATTCACTCAGATAAAGATGTAAAAATTATAAAGACACGTAGGCCTTAGAGACTTTTAATCTATTCCAATTTCTTTTCCATTGGCCCCCTTGGAAAAAATAGCCGAAAAAGGAACTATATCCGGGATAATGACCGACGGAACTGCCCCACCTTTAGGACCTTCATCCATCCTCTGCTTTAGGGCCTCTCCAGATAAAATGACCGAAATATTCAAGATTCGATGCGAAAAAATAAGCTCTCAGCTGCCACTTTCTTTTGGGAGCACTTTTTTTTTTTTTATAGAACTACCGTACCAAACTGCAAGAAGAATCGCCTTAACTACCGAGCAGAGGACAGCTACAGCCTTTTAACTAGAACTGCCACATCCAGAACAATTACTACAAACAGAAGAAATCAAACCACCTTAAACTAGTGTTAAGTGGCCGTAAAGTAGACTAAATCTATTAAACTAGATACTTTTTGTATTTGCTTAAAGGTACTATAGTCAAACCATTCTGTGGTGGCCGCTGAAAAAAGCACTTTGCCAGAACTTATCATGTCCGAGCGTAAACACTTAGTTCATTTTTCCTTGAAGGAAGCGTAGAGACCAGTCGAAAACCTTTGACAACAACAATAAAGGCAGATTAAGAGATTAACAGTAATACAGGTATAAGTATCCTATTTTCCATCACCCTTTCCTTTCAACTGTACTTGCTGGGGTAAGATCACCTTAAATAACATCAACATCTTATATATATATATATATATATATATATATATATATATATATATATATATATATATATATATATATATATATATATCGAAAATTGACATCTAGGCATAAACCATGCTTATAATGGGCTTGAAAGAGTTATTTAAAGAAAGACTTTTTAAATCTTTGTGATTGCTCTACCATTCTCAGCTACTTATCTTTTACTACCGACATTTCCGTGTTTGGGGTCTTCTGGTCACATCCATCAGTCAATGGTCTTTCAGCTTATAACATTATGATTTCTTAAAGGAAAAGTCAATTTAATCTCTCTCTCTCTCTCTCTCTCTCTCTCTCTCTCTCTCTCTCTCTCTCTCTGTATATATATATATATATATATATATATATATATATATATATATATATATATATATATATATATATACAGTATATATATATTTCTACCTCATACTTGGGATCGAACGCTAGCCCCTTCTAATGAAAGGCCAGGTCGAAACCAACCATGTCACGAGAGACCATAAATGAAATTGGAACCTAACGCTACCTAGCTGTCCGAGGATTTACCTGGTGAGACATCAGTCTCTTACCAGCGAGTTTTACCCAATTTCCCGGCCCACCACGTGACACAATTGGTAGTAATTCATTCAAATTACCCCTAATGAGTCAATATGGATAAATATTAACACAACATCATGTTCAAATAGAAATAAATTTCTACCTCATACTTGGGATCGAACGCTAGCCCCTTCTAATGAAAGGCCAGGTCGAAACCAACCATGTCATGAGAGACCATAAAAGAAATTGGAACCTGACGCTACCTAGCTGTCCGAGGATTTACCTGGCGAGACATCAGTCTCTTACCAGCGAGTTTTACCCAATTTCCCGGCCCACCACGTGACACAATTGGTAGTAATTCATTCAAATTACCCCTAATGAGTCAATATGGATAAATATTAACACAACATCGTGTTCAAATAGAAATAAATTTCTACCTCATACTTGGGATCGAACGCTAGCCCCTTCTAATGAAAGGCCAGGTCGAAACCAACCATGTCACGAGAGACCATAAAAGAAATTGGAACCTGACGTTACCTAGCTGTCCGAGGATTTACCTGGCGAGACATCAGTCTCTTACCAGCGAGTTTTACCCAATTTCCTGGCCCACCACGAGACACAATTGGTAGTAATTCATTCAAAATACCCCTAATGAGTCAATATGGATAAATATTTATGGTCTCTCGTGACATGGTTGGTTTCGACCTGGCCTTTCATTAGAAGGGGCTAGCGTTCGATCCCAAGTATGAGGTAGAAATTTATTTCTATTTGAACACGATGTTGTGTTAATATTTATCCATATTGACTCATTAGGGGTAATTTGAATGAATTACTACCAATTGTGTCACGTGGTGGGCCGGGAAATTGGGTAAAACTCGCTGGTAAGAGACTGATGTCTCGCCAGGTAAATCCTCGGACAGCTAGGTAGCGTCAGGTTCCAATTTCTTTTATGATCTCTCGTGACATGGTTGGTTTCGACCTGGCCTTTCATTAGAAGGGGCTAGCGTTCGATCCCAAGTATGAGGTAGAAATTTATTTCTATTTGAACACGATGTTGTGTTAATATTTATCCATATTGACTCATTAGGGGTAATTTGAATGAATTACTACCAATTGTGTCACGTGGTGGGCCGGGAAATTGGGTAAAACTCGCTGGTAAGAGACTGATGTCTCGCCAGGTAAATCCTCGGACAGCTAGGTAGCGTCAGTTTCCAATTTCTTTTATGGTCTCTCGTGACATGGTTGGTTTCGACCTGGCCTTTCATTAGAAGGGGCTAGCGTTCGATCCCAAGTATGAGCTAGAAATTTGTTTCTATTTGAACACGATGTTGTGTTAATATTTATCCATATTGACTCATTAGGGGTAATTTGAATGAATTACTACCAATTGTGTCACGTGGTGGGCCGGGAAATTGGGTAAAACTCGCTGGTAAGAGACTGATGTCTCGCCAGGTAAATCCTCGGACAGCTAGGTAGTGTCAGGTTCCAATTTCTTTTATGGTCTCTCGTGACATGGTTGGTTTCGACCTGGCCTTTCATTAGAAGGGGCTAGCATTCGATCCTAAGTATGAGGTAGAAATTTATTTCTATTTGAACACGATGTTGTGTTAATATTTATCCATATTGACTCATTAGGGGGAATTTGAATGAATTACTACCAATTGTGTCACGTGGTGGGCCGGGAAATTGGGTAAAACTCGCTGGTAAGGTCTCGCCAGGTAAATCCTCGGACAGCTAGGTAGCGTCAGGTTCCAATTTCTTTTATGGTCTCTCGTGACATGGTTGGTTTCGACCTGGCCTTTCATTAGAAGGGGCTAGCCTTCGATCCCAAGTATGAGGTAGAAATTTATTTCTATTTGAACACGATGTTGTGTTAATATTTATCCATATTGACTCATTAGGGGTAATTTGAATGAATTACTACCAATTGTATCACGTGGTGGGCCGGGAAATTGGGTAAAACTCGCTGGTAAGAGACTGATGTCTCGCCAGGTAAATCCTCGGACAGCTAGGTAGCGTCAGGTTCCAATTTCTTTTATGGTCTCTCATGACATGGTTGGTTTCGACCTGGCCTTTCATTAGAAGGGGCTAGCGTTCGATCCCAAGTATGAGGTAGAAATTTATTTCTATTTGAACACGATGTTGTGTTAATATTTATCCATATTGACTCATTAGGGGTAATTTGAATGAATTACTACCAATTGTGTCACGTGGTGGGCCGGGAAATTGGGTAAAACTCGCTGGTAAGAGACTGATGTCTCGCCAGGTAAATCCTCGGACAGCTAGGTAGCGTCAGGTTCCAATTTCTTTTATGGTCTCTCGTGACATGGTTGGTTTCGACCTGGCCTTTCATTAGAAGGGGTTAGCGTTCGATCCCAAGTATGAGGTAGAAATTTATTTCTATTTGAACACGATGTTGTGTTAATATTTATCCATATATGTATATATATATATATATATATATATATATATATATATATATATATTATGTAGACTTTCCTTAAAAGATTCTTTTCATCCATTGCATGCATTGTTTTCTCCACCTTCCACTAGTATTTTTTCAAAGGTGGGGATTTCCTTTCGTTCATAAAAGTTTAACAATGTTCCTCTTAAACATATTTGTTGAAGTCGTCGAGAGCCGGATGATACTTTCTTCTTTCTTGAAATTTAGGTTTTTCACATTCTTCTTGTCTTATCATTCGACGAACTATTATTTCAGTAACATTAGTGGCTTCAAACGTGTGGATACATGCGCTAGTTACACCAGTAAAAGGGCCGCTGTTCGTCTTCATTGTGAAATAATTGAACAAACTATACTCTTTCCACGAGTTGGTTAAGTTTCCAATCGTTCAAATTTGATAGCTTATGCAGTCTTAAGCACTCCATTTTATATCATTCTTGGGATTAAACATGGCTCACTGATCTTTGACCTTCAAGATTTCAAACTCACCATCTGTCAAAGTCTTATTACGACATTAGGATAATACTGGCAAATAACCTGGGATTATAATTTCGAAAAAAAATGTTACTGGTTCCAATTATCATTACAGGAATGGAAACCTTACCTTATGAAATATATAAGTTCGACAAGAATAACAGTAGAGAGAGAGAGAGAGAGAGAGAGAGAGAGAGAGAGAGAGAGAGAGAGAGAGAGAGAGAGAATTTAATTCTGCCACCTCTGGTTAATCCTCTGAGATTAGTCAAAAAGGAACGACAGCTGTCATAAAGCGGCTACGATTTATCATTTTCACTCAGTTTGGATGGATCGTGTCTAAGTACTGTGTTCATTTTTCCTTAAAGTAGCCTAATTATTTTGACACGAGTACGCTATACACGTGGGTCAGAAATCGTCTCAGCGGCCACGACAGATTGGTTTTACTTATAAGTCATTCATTCCTACAACTTTACTTGTTTTTGTGAAAGTGTTGTGTCCAAGAATAATAGAATCAAGCAAACTAATATTCTAGTCACTAGAATCTAGTGCATATCTCTACCCTGAAAGACCTGATAGCTCTTCAGGTGACCGCTCCCCACCACCGTTATATCTGCGGTTATTCAGATATTGGTCCTTCGATTACCTTTTGTTACTGATCCATAGAAGGTAGAGGACTAAGGGTGTGCATGTTGGAAGACACACGGCGATAAACGGGCTATTGTGTTTTGTACCCCCCTTTTGATACCGGGTTAAAAGTGACTCCCTTTCTATAGGCACTTAAGTGCCCGTCCTCAAGGACGTGGTGCCGTTTAACTCCGCCACAGCCGTTTAACTCCGCCACAAAAACCTTTGAACATAACTTTATTGCAATTTAGAGAACTATGGAAAGAATAATGATAGGAATAACACTAAGAGACAGAAAAAAGAGCATCGTGGATACAAGAGCAAACTAAAGTAGAGGATATTCTAACATAATGTAAAGAAAAGAATTGGACATGAGGAGAACATAATGGGAATGACATATAGTAGATGGAAATTAAGAATAACAGAATGGATCCCTAGAGGTTGAAGAAGATAGCAGGGGGAGGAAGAGATGACGATGTAGTGATGAAATAAGAAAATTTGCAGGTGTGGGGTGGTATACAATGACCATGAACAGACGTGATTGGAAGGACATGTTTGGGGCCATTGTTCTACAGTGGACTTGTAAAGGCTGATGATAATGATGATTATACTAGATTATGAATCAGCAGGGCAGGGTTTGTTTGTATAGTCTTAATTGGCAGCATTACAGTATATGAGCAATTTCACAAGTTCCAATTGGAGGACAACTTTGTTTTATAACACCGGATAATTAGTGGATACCAAATTCAAGCAATTACACAACGCCTCCAATTATATATATATATATATATATATATATATATATATATATATATATATATATATATATATATATATATACAGTATATATATATATATATATATATATATATATATATATATATATATATATATATGTATATATATATATATATATATATATGTATGTGTGTGTGCGTGTATATATATTTATATATATGTATACATATTTATATATACATATATATATATATATATATATATATATATATATGTGTGTGTGTGTGTGTGTGTGTGTGTGGGTGTATATATATTTATATATATGTATACATATTTATATATACATATATATATTTATATACTGTATATATACATATATATATATATATATATATATATATATATATATATATATATATGCATAAATATGTGCGTGTGTGTTTATTTATGTATATATATATATATATATATATATATATATATATAAATATATATATATATATATATATATATATATATATATATATATATATGATGGTTCCTTGTCTTGGAACCAAACATATAATATTGTATATATTACAGCTGGCAAGCTACCTCTCGAGTTCCAAACTCACCTGTTTGTTTTTGCATTAAATCTGTTACACTTAAAAATATTAACAACCGGGTTCTGACACAGCAATATACAAAAACACTGAATATCCAAAGGTCTCTTAAGTACACTCAAAACAAAACTGGGTAATTATTATAAGAATTATTTAAACCACCTCTTCGATTCTTTAACAGGATTCGAGCGAGCATGAAATAAACACTGGTGATTGGAATAATACACTCTTTACAAATATATATATATATATATATATATATATATATATATATATATATATATATATATATATATTATCTATAAATTACAACACTTTGAAAGAATTTACATAAAAACAAAAATAAATCACTCGAAATATTAATTCCGAACAAAACTTACATTAACACGAAAATTTTAGGCTCTGAAAATTGCATAATAACTTGACTCGAAATATTAAATCTGAATAAACATTGAACTAAGACAAAATAAATAATTACACTCTGAAAATTATGTCATCACTTGACTCGAAATATTAAATCTGCATAAAACCTTACGCTAAGACAAAAGAAATAATACTTAAGAAAATTATAAAGCACTCGTTTCACTTGAAATTGAATTTTATATCAACATTTAAGTTTGATACTTAATGAAAAGGGATAACCAGATCACGATACAAAAACCTTTCACGTTTCTATAGGGCCAGTTACAAAAACTTTACGAGAATTTGTATAAATTCTCACTGTTTACAAAAACCTGTCACACCAAAACTTTGAGATTTCACTGAACACTTTTATAACAATACACTGGGCTAGTACAAGAGGCATGGGAAGGAGAGAGAGGGAGATGACTATGACTTAAGGCTGAAATTCTCTATCTGATCTATGCATCCCTGGGATCGCTTATATATGAAACTTAGCTACTTCCAGAAGATTCCAAATATATCTGGAACCGTGGTGGTTGACCAAGTGTGTCAGAGTTATCAAATAGATAAAAATGTCAAGAGACAAACCTGGGTTTCAGTCATCTCTCTCTCTCTCTCTCTCCACGCTGTTCCATCCATCCACCGTTCTCAGAAATAGAAGATACGATCTACCCCTAGGATTTTCGAGATCCTTCCAAAGCACATGGCAGAATAAGAATTGCATAGTATCTCAAAAAAAGGACGCAATACCTCATGAAAATACAATAAAGATTTACATAAATTTTTGTTCACATCTTGCACAGATCACAAAATACTCTCAAACAGATTACGCAAGACTTAGTAAACAAATACAGAAAATAAAATGTTAAATCTTAAAAAACAACGTAAATTTACATATACTGACCTGAATGAAGAATACAAATAAATTAACAACGCAAGTCTTACTTAATTTACATAACAAACTTATACCTACATGAGAGGAACTCATCTTAAGAGCTGGCTATTCACCTCTGCAATGCACATATGAAAACATAAATAAAATACATGTATAAACTACTGTATTTACTCTACACTAGACCAGCTTTGTAAGATAGCTCCCCCGCAAAAAAAAATATTTATTGCAGGCCTGAATCCGTTGATTCAGCCTGATATAAATAATCTGTATCCACGTTATCTTTACCTGATATATGCTTTACATTAATACAATACGGTTGCAAACATAATGACCACATTGTTAACCTTTGATTATTATTTTTCATCTTATTAACAAAAGTTAAAGGATTATCATCCGAATACACTGTAATCTCTTCTTTTTATAGTCGATTCACATAAACCTCAGCCTTGTTTATTGTTGCGACTAACGCTAGTAGTTCCTTTTCAACTGTCGAGTAGGCTCGCTGTTTTTTCAGCTTCGACAAACAGGGGGAAGAATTCCTTCCTCGTCTTCTTGCAATAAGAGAGTTCCAATTTCGTTAGCCGACGCATCCAATTGGATAAGGAATTTCTTGTTAAAATCCGGTGCTCACAGTATCGGTTTCGAAGTTGATATGGCCTTTATCCTGTCGAAGGATTCCTGGCACTCGCTGGTCCACTCAAATTTTTTCTTGGGGCTAGTCAAATCCGTCAAGGGAGCTGCTACAGCCGAAAAGTTTGGGCAAAAACGTAGAATCCTGCCATCCCTTAGAAACGTTGTAACTGCTTCCTCATTGTGGATGGTATTGCTTTCCTTATTCTTTCGACATTAGTGGCTACCGGGCCGATTAGTCTCTTCCTACTTCAAATCCCAAGTACCGAACTGTTGCCTTTCCAAAATCGCTCTTCTCCAGGTTAATTGTTAGGTATGCTCCTCGCAGCTTTTGAAAAACCTTTTTCAGGATTCGGAGATGTTCTTCCGAGGTCGATGAATATACCACAATATCGTCATGATATACGCTTACTCCTTCTATTGATCCTAGAGGGTTATCAATCACACGTTGAAAAGTAGTGCGGGCATTAATTATGCCAAAGGGCATGATAGTGTATTGATATAACCCAAATAGGGTTATAAAAGCTGATAATTTTGCCTTGTTGTCCAAAGGAATTTGATAATAGCCTTTTAACAACTCGATCTTGGAGACGAACCTTGCTTGTCCGATATTGTCGAGTAGTTGGTCGACGAGCGGCAATGGATAATTATTGGCCACACTGATCGAATTTAACTTTCAGTAGTACGTACACATCCTGAAAGATCCGTCCAGTTTTTTCACGAGCAAGCATGGAGATCTGTAAGGACTAGAACTTTGTTCGGCTAATCCATTTTGTAACAAATAGTCCACTTCTTTTCTCATGACTTCTTGGTGATATGGCAACAGTTAATAAGCTCGTTGTTTAAATAGTCTTTCCGTTGTTTTGAGGTGTATTTCATGCTTCGTCAGGTTGGTTCATTTCGGGACGTCCGAGACAATTTCAGGGAAACTTCTTATTAATCGACTTGATTCCTCTTGTTGCTCCTGGTTTAAATGAATTAATTTCTCTTCCAAGTTCCGAATGATACACGAATTATTCACTTTGCTTACCGCCCCACCTCATATCCGTCATCATCTTCCGTGGATGGTATGGTTTGCGCTATACACACCTGTGAAGCTTCGGTTTCGTTTTCGCTCAAGTAGGGTTTCATAAGGTTAATGTGTACATTCCTTTGAATTTTCTTTCTTCCTAGGATTTTGATAACGTTGGTCAATTTACTGATCTTCTCTAAAATCTTGAATGGTCCTTGAAACTTGTTGGTGAGTGGGAATCTCGCTATCGGCAGGAAAACCAATATCTGTTGTCCTATCACAAACTGTCTGTCCTTACTTCTCTTATCGAACTTTTTCTTCATTTTTTCTTGACTCGTCTTGAGGTTTTCTAGGGAAAATTTTCTTATCTCGCCGATCCTTTTCCTCAAATTCTTGACATATTCTCCATCCATTTCTTCTTGGTCCTTCCATCTTTCCGCTAAAATTTTAATACATCCCCGTACTTCTCCTCCTAATACCATTTCATTCACGCTACATCCCATGTTTTCTTGATAATCATCACGTACCTCAAATAACATCAACGGTAGTTCAATGTCCCATCCATTCCCCATTTCGTTGCAGAACTTCATTAACATATTTTTGACATGAAACTCGTTACTCAATCAATTTGAATGATTTCCGGAATATCAAACTTAGTAAAAAAGTCGAGTAACTTCTCGGCGATTATTTTTGTACTGATGTTCCTGATGGGTATGGCCTCTGGGTATCCCGTTACTGGACACCTCAAGGTTAACAAATATGCGTGACCTTTTTTCGTCCTTGGTAAAGATCCCACAATGTCGATCATTACATTGCTGAAGGGTTCTCCTCAAACTTCTACCGGGTGTAAGGGAGCTTTTTTAATGTAGTCGTTTGGCTTTCCAGTCATCTGACAAACGTGACATGTACGGCGAAACCTGCTTACGTCCTTATGCATGCCAGGTCAGAAAAATTGTTTCATAATCTTCTCCATCGTCTTTCTTATCCCCATATTTCCTGTCTCATGCGCTACGGTGATCACCTGTCCTCTCAACGGTGTCGGAATTAATATCTGATGGTACATTCCCCAATTGGCATGCCCAGGGATATCAGCGGGTCTATGCTTCCTCATAAGCAACCCACCCTTATGATAATAACACGTCGGAAACTGCTGTGCCCCTGTCTCGTCCACCATACAGTACAATAACTCTGTTAATGTTGCATCCTTCCGTTGCAATTCTATAAGCCTTTTCCTACTAACTTGTCCTACTTCTAATGCTAAATTTTTTATTTCATACAGGTACATTTCTTCTTTGTCCTCTTGTCCACTCATCTGTTGTCCCTCTTTTCTTGAGCTTACTCGGGAGTTCTCCTCTTGCGTACCATCAAATCCTCCAGGTTCATCGCTCCTTCGATTTCTTTTTCTTCTTCAGCAACCACTTTCTTCGCCATACTCCTAGTCGTCATACGACTAGGAAACAGATACGGGTAATCCTTCTCGAGTTCAGTCGTACGACTATACTTCGACAGTTTCTCTGTTACAATGGGACAAGGCACAAACGGCACTCCACCAACCTCATTACCCAACACGAGGTCTACTCCTTCAACAGTCAATGCATCCTTTACCACAAAGTCAAAATTACCTGTCACCGACTCTCATAACAGTTTCAAACGGCAAATAGGGGTTACCTCTTCCCCTCCTATTCGCTTCAAAATAACCGAGTCTCCTGAGAGACTGTTTCACCAACGGCTGTACTCCTCGTATCACCACACTATGGTTGCAACCTGTCTCGCGCAATACCTTGACTGGAGTTCGCTGAATCCCGTCTATTGCTGCTAACATACCTTCATAAATATATGGAATGAAGGTATCCACGCTGTTTGGGTTTTTACTGTTCATCGTGTAAACGTTGGCTGGTATATTTTCCTCTTTCACCTTTCCTGATTGTTTCTTCGTCTTCGCATTCTGTGAAGTCAAATTATCCTTAATCACTTGGGCGAATGCATTCGGTTTGTTTGACCAACATTCTTTACTGATATGGCCTCTCTTGCCACACTTAAAACAGACAATATCAACCTTCTGCACGTCTTTCATGATACTTGAAGGAGGACGCTTCGACGATTGTTGCTGTGGTACTATCGCATTCTGCTTAGGGACAGTACCAATGCTACTTCCACTGTAACTATTGAACTTGTTCACGTAGTTATTAATGAACTGGTTTCCATGGTTCGGCGAATACTTGACACTTGGTAGGACCGAAGGTTGAAACTTCATACCCGAGGAGGGTTTACGACTGATAATATTATAATCTTCACTCAGCGAAGCGGCTTTATTAAGTTTCTTCATCTCTCTCTCTCTCTCTCTCTCTCTCTCTCTCTCTCTCTCTCTCTCTCTCTCTCTCTCTCTCTCTCTCTCTCTCTCTCTCTCTCAAATACGTTCGAATAAGCTCAAGAATTCCTCGTAGATAGTGCTCTAGTATTATCAATTCTTCTAAATCAGCTTTCTCCCTCATATTAGGAGCCTCTGTCGTACCTTAAAAGCATTATTCAAGAAAGCCATTTTCTCGTCCTTCCTCAAACTTCAGAACCTTTCAATATGATATTCAGGGGTCTTCTGATACACTTGCAGCACGCTCCTCTTCACTTCTTGATACTCAATCCTCTGGTCCTGAGATAAGGATAAGTAAGCACTGCGGCCCTTCCCAATCAATACACTCTGCAATACCACAGTCCATTTATCTTCTGGCCATTTCACCATCGATGCGACCGTTTCAAAATGATGGAAGAACTCATCTGGAGCCTCTTCTGTGAAACTTGAAATTAACGTCTGGGTATCCGACACATTAAACACGGGTTTGTGCCTAGCAGGGGCCTCCTCTGTCTGCGTTGCCGACTGTGCACGGGTGTTCAACAGCTCCAACTCCCGCATATGTTGCGCAATCTCTCTTGCCCCTTTCTTCTCCTTTTCTTTTCGTTCCCTCTCTTTTTCTTCTCGTTCTCTTTCTTTTTCTTTCATCCTCCTTGCATGTCTTGCAATCTCTCGGGCTTCTTCTTCCCGTATTGCTTCCATTTCCTTCGCATGTCGTGCTTCTTCCATCTCTTTTTCTTCCTGTTTTGCCATCATCTTCAACTTAATCAAATTCTCCTCCGCTGCAATTCGTCGAATCTCAGCCTCTACATCCCTATCTGCTTTCATGCCTTCAGTTTGTGGGTCAATTGGTCCTTGCTTCGCTAAAAATTCTTCCTCAGCTTCCTCCAACAGTCCACGAGCTGCTAAAGTATTTTCTTCCGACAACTTTCCTTAATTTATCAATGCTTCTAAGGCTAGACACTTCATTTTGGCTTTAATCATCCCACTGTTGCATGGCCACCACATACCATTAAGATAGAGAGCCACTGAGCTTTAATTACATTAGCTTCTGAAAATTCTTGAACATTTGGGTTATTCAAAACTCTTGGATATTAATCTGTGCCATCTTGTCATTTAACAATATTGAATATCTCTCCAAAAAATATATCCTAACAGTACACAAAATCTTATCAACACTGTATTGTTCAAAACCTTTAATCAAAACACGGCCCTGTTATCATCAATATTTAAAACAGACTCGCTCGATCCCGGGTCTGGGTACCAAAAATATATTATACTATGATGACTCGTGTCTGGGAACTAGCCTAAACATATAATATAATATATATATATTTATATATATATATATATATATATATATATATATATATATATATATATATACATATTACGGCACGCAAGCTAAACAACCTATTTCTAAACTCACCTGTTTGCTTTTACATTAAATCTGTTACACTTTGAAATATTAATACCCAAACTCTGAGTCAGTTAAATATTTCACAGACAGCAATATATAAAACACTGAATATCCAAAGGTCTCTTAAATACACTCAAAAGAAAACTGGGTAATTATTATCACGAATATTCAAACAAATCTAACATTGGTTCATAACAGGATACGAGCGAATATGAATTAAACACGGGTGATTGAAATAATACACTCTTTACAAAAATAAATATATTCTATGTAAATTACAACACTTTGAAAATAATTTACATAAAACAAATAATTCACTCAAAACATTAAGTCTGAACTAAACTTAGATTAGGACAAAAATGTTACGATCTAAAAATCATATAATCTCTTGAATTGAAAATTAATTCTGAATACAACCTTACACTGAAACAAAGGGGATAATACAATTTAAATTATATAATTGCTGGTTTCACTTGAAATTAAAACTGAATACAAATATTTAATTTTGATACTTAATGAAAATAGATAACCAGATCACGATACAAAATCTTTTGTCGTTATTACAAGGCCATTTATAAAAACTTTACATAATCCCAACACTCACTACAACACCATGAATTCAAAATCACCTGCCAAATTTACAGCAACGTTTTAACTCACTACACACAATATATGCAGGGGCACAAAATCGCTTTGGAAGACACATTATAGGTACTGAACACTTTTAAAACAATACTCTGAGCTGAGAATGAAAGAGAGTTGGGGAGATGACTATGACTTAAGGCTGGAATTCTCTATCTATCTATGAAAACCTGGAGTAGCCTTATATAAACAGCTACTTCGAAAAAACTTCCAAGAGAGCGAGTTCTGGAAGCGTGGGGTCTGGGCTAAGGCATCAGAGTTACTAAGTATTGCTCTCTCGAACACGTATCCACGCAACACGAGGCGAACTCTCTCAGTCAGCTAGCGCCTCCAACCCTTTGTCCCCAAAATAAAAAAAAATATATAAGATCTGTCTCTAAATTTTTCTAGAATTTTTGAAAGCATTGCATATTGCTTATTCTCTCACAAACATGATGCAATTACTCATAAGAATATAAAAGAACATTACATAAGCTCTTGTTCCTATTTTCTATAGTCACATAACACTCTCAAACAGTTACTTAAGACTTCGCCACAAAAATATGTTAAATGAAAAGTTAATTCATAAAAATAACGTAAATTTACATATACTGACTTGAAATGAAGAATACAATGAAATTAACGACGAAAATCTTACATAATTTTCATAATAAACTTAAATCTACACATCAGGAACTCATCTTAAGAGCTGGCTATTCACCTTTTCAATGCACAAATGAAATATATAAACAAATCATGAATAAACTATTTTATTTACACTACACTAGACCAGATTCGTAAGAAAATATATATATATATATATATATATATATATATATATATATATATATATATATATATATATATATATATCTTGAAAGTGTTGGTTGTAGAAGAAAATAACAGAATGAATCGAAGCAACAGCACGCGATTCAGCAGGTTTTAAATGAGTTGTACTAGGCTACCTTTACAGGCTTCCTTGGTGCTACACACAGGAAATTTCGGAAGACTGGCGATGTTAAGCCAAGAACTGCGTTTAGCTCTCTAAGTTCATCATACACATACCTTCACGTATACAGAGACAATCACAAACACACACATATATATATGTGTACATATATAGATATCTATTTCTATACAAATATATATATATATATATATATATATATATATATATACATATATATATATATATATATATATATATATATATATATATATATACATATATGATAGAAGGGGTATGTGTAACTGCTTAAACTTGATATCCACTAATTCCCTTATGTTACAACAAGCAAAGATATCCTCCAATTGGAATAAATATATACTGAATATATATATATATATATATATATATATATATATATATATATATATATACATATATTTGTGTGTGTATGTGTGTACGTGTATGTGTGTGCATCTGTGTAGATAAGAGGGACAGAAACTAATAACTTGTTATGACCTAAGAAATGGCCAGTTTTACCAGTTGGAAGTTATAGTATAAGATGGGAAAATTGTGTGGATATGCTATTAATTTCAAATATGGAAGAACAGCCACTATACACGTTTTTAATGTCTTCCTAATACAAATTATAGTATCAAAACCATTTCCTGTCTGTTAGGATAAGATATATATTGAAATGAACGTTGATTATCAGATCGGTGCTCAATTGTAAACTGAATATGAGGACGTAAGCCATTAATGTAAAATCAAAAACCCTCCAACTGGCAAAACTTCCTCTAATCCTTAACCTCCTTTTATAATCAACATATTATACAGTATTTGAGGCACATTTTAAAAGAAAAATCTTAGCCACGCTACATTGTATAATATTCCTCAAATTGAAATGTATGTCTTTATTCCTTTTGTTCATTACGCAAGATTTGAAATAAAATTACATTATGTCATTCAATCCCCATTCTCCGCAATATATATATATATATATATATATATATATATATATATATATATATATATATATATGTGTGTGTGTGTGTGTGTATATATATATTGAATTATTATAAGAAAATGCCAGAACAAAGCTTCTTCGCTCCATCATAAAGACACATTTCATAATTTGATCGAATCTTTCGAGATTTATTGTTATACTTTCCCAAAATGTAAGTCTGGGAAAGATTTTGGAGTCACCAAAAGATTACTCAAAATGAGAAATCATTCTCCTCTGGGAGTCAGTTACCGTATCCGATGCCCTCTGGAAGAAAAATAATTTTCTAATATAACAAATGCAAAACATCTCTCTAAGATCATTTTCATATTGACACCCAAGTACAAAAATGTCTATTCTTTTTCCATGTTGGAATCTCTAACTATGAAGCAACTGGTGCCATCCTTAAACAAGCAGAAATGTTCCACTGTTTTGCATTTGGTGGATTCGACGTTCTCTTTAATGATAATAAAAATGCTGCAAAGTTCACCTGTTACAAGGTTTGGTACCAGACTTTTTCACAGTTTTACATTTTGCTTGAAATATTCTCTTGGTTTTCATTGTAAATTATTTGATGACTTTTGTTCAAATCCTAATAAATGCAATAATTAATTTTACCGAGTCTTATAAAACTATCTATAATGCATATTTTTACAGCCGGGTGGCGAGAAAAAAATACTGAAGATTTGGTACATAAATCTTGACAATGTCTCGCTAGTTTTTCTTTCATGCTATTCCTCATACACACACACACATATATATATATATATATATATATATATATATATAACGGATTTTGAGCGAAGCGAAAAATCTATTTTTGGGTGAGATGGCCATGTCGTCCTGATGGAAGTTCCTATAGGGTAGCTTCCTAGGGTGTATTACAACTACGGCGATATTCCCAGAGAATTTACCTTAAGGTACCAGAATTCTAACTCCTGCAGCGAGTATCCCTCCTGAAAGGGATATCGCGACATATCAGAGGACGTATTCTTGACACGCCACATGGCAATCTGCATCCCGAACAGAGATTTCATCTCGCAAGGGGCGATTGGCAAGAAACGAATTCGGGAAAGAAAAAGGGGGAGCCGCTCCCAAGGCTCCCTATCTTCCGATTCGTATGCGTGCCTGGCGCCAATCCTGGCGCCATCTGTATTCCTTGTAGCGTACACGAGGTGCTACAGATACTGTATGTAGGGAGGGGTCCTACGGCCCTTTCTTAGAAAGGCAAGGGCGGGTCCATCAGGACGACATGGCCATCTCACCCAAAAATAGATTTTTCGCTTCGCTCAAAATCCGTTTTTTGGGCTCAAGCCATGTCGTCCTGATGGAAGTATACCAGAGCATTACTGTATCTGTGGATTCTCAGAACGTGCCGTACTCCCCGGATGTAATTTTTCCCGGTCGACTAGACCTAGAGACCTAAGATGTTACCGTTATACATCTTTTCAACTAACTATAAACCATGTTAGAGCTTCCTGCCCCCTACAGGGAAGAGTCCTACTAGACTCTGGAAAAGTCTCGAAGAGTACATATACCTATGTATGAATACCAGGCAAGCTAATATAGTGGTCTCGCCCTATATTAAGTAAAGCATAGTTTGTAAAGAATCACTGCATCAATATGAAATATCGACCAGTTCTCCGCACAATACTTGTATTGGACAAAGGTTTTATATCCGCATAGGAGGAAAACCAATGCAACATAGCTTGCATAAAGGAACAATTCTATTAGAATTATCCCAGATAAGGTACATAGAATGAATGCTCAATTATACCAATAAATTGACACAGGTGAAGGAGACGCAAGGTTCTCAAGAACCAGTTTATTGACAGGCAATAAATAGACAGGTTAACCACAATTATATATATATATATATATATATATATATATATATATATATATACATAAGAAGAGGATAACCCAAAACTTTAAGCATAAGTATGATAGTAAACAGAACTTGTTTGTCTGAAAGAAAAAACATAAAATGCCACTTTAAAGATACCGAGGTATCAAAGTCATAAAAGTCTGTATTACAAATCAATGACATTAGCGTTAGAAACGCTCGGCACACATGTCTGCACTTATGCTAGGTTCACCTTCGGAAATGGAACAGTCTACATGGGCAACACAGTGCCCTCACTTAGTTTGTAGTACAGTATGTAACTACACACTCACCCTGGAATTAATCGTCCCAATTAAGACCACTGTTCCTCGCAGAGTTAAACAGTAGGGTTAACACCGCGACCCACTGCTACCACAGATCTCTTTAGTTCCTCTACTTGCTTCGCATAGTGGTGAAAGAACACTCTGGAAGACTACCAGCCAGTGTATGAACGGAGATGTTCAAAATCCATACAATTAAAGAAATTTAAGGATGAGGCAACTTTCCTCGGATCGTGACCTGCGGGTGTACTGTCAGGATCCGCTCTGCGAATAAAATATGTGATTTTCGCTCTGAGTTGATTCAGAGATAAATTTGAGCCTGATGTTTCTCCCCTGAATAGTTGACCACCCTTGAAGTCTGAAGTTCTACGAAGATAGACCTTTAGGCATTCTACTGGACATAGAGATGCATCTTCTTTCAGAGGGCAGATTCTCCAGGGACCCCACCTGTTGGTGGGTAACTCATTCTTGGCGAGAAACGTAGGATCCGGAAACAGGTTCAGTTCTCCCCCATCCAGGAACTGAACACGACCTGCCTCTCTCGAGAGGGCTACAATCTCACTAACCCTGGCCCCGGACGCGAGTGCAAAAAAGGAAAATAACTTTTTGTGTCAAATCCTTTAACGCACACTCTTCATTGCTCAACAGAGAAGCGAAATGAAGAACTTGTCTAAAGACCATGAAATGGGCTTTGGAGGTGCTGAAGGTCTGAGCCTAGCACAGGCTTTCGGGACTTTATTAAAGATCTCGTTACCTAGGTCGACCTGGAAGGCATATAGAATGGGTCTTGTCAAAGCAGACTTACACGCTGAAATCGTGTTAGCTGCCAATCCTTGACCATGGAGGTGGAGAAGAAAGATAAGCAGAAGTCTGTCAAGATCTCCTGCGGATTCTTCGCCTTGACAAAAGGCCACCCATTTTCTCCAAGATGACTCATATTGCCTTCTAGTATATTTGCACTTATATTCCTCAAGGAAGTCTATGCTGGCTTTCGAAATCCCGAAACGCTTTCTCACCGCTAGGGAGAGAAAATCATGAGCTGCAGGGTCCGGGTTTTCTGTAATGAAGCGCAGACAGTTGACTTCTGGACTCGCTGGGTCAGAACTGGATCTGGTAGCGGTACAAACTTCAGCTACAGTTCCAATGCCAGGGGGAACCACACGCTGTTCGGCCACTTGTGGGCCACTATTGCCGCTACCCCTTGAAGGATCTCAGTTTGTTGAGGACCCTCAACAGAAGGTTGTGAGGAGGGAACAGATAAATCTTGGACCATCTGTTCCAGTCGAGGGACATCGCGTCCACTGCTTCCGCTAAGGGGTCCTCGTACGGGGCACTTACAGGGGCAACTTCTTGTTGTCTTTCGTCGCAAAGAGGTCTATCTGCAGTTCTGGGACTTGATTCAGAATGAAGGAGAATGATCCTGCGTCTAAGGACCATTCCGACTCTATCGGTGTGAACCTGGACAGAGCGTCCGCCGTCACATTGCGGACTCCTTGAAGGTGAACTGCCGACAGGTACCACTTCTTCTTTTCCGCCAATCGGAAGATGGCCAACATCACCTGGTTGAGAGGTGGTGACCTCGATCCTTGTCGATTCAAGTATCTCACAACTACCTCGCTGTCCATCACCAACCTTATGTGGATCGAGTGACGCGGGGAGACTTTCTTTAAGGTAAGGAGCACTGCCATAGCTTCTAGAAAGTTTTATGTGAAAGGTCTTGAATAGCTTGGACCAAGTCCCCTGGACTTTTTTCCGATGAGAGTGACCTCCCCATCCCTCCTTCGAGGCGTCTGAGTGAATCGTCACCGACGGGGGAGGTGGCTGAAGAAGAACCGACTTCTTTAGATGTCTGGCTTGGGACCAAGGCCTGAGAAGAGTACTTAGCCGCAGCGGCTGGTCTTCTCAGATCTCTTCGCGCGTTTGATGCATAACTTCTCCAAACTCCAATTGCATCCTTTAGCTGTGCTCTTAGCACTGGGTCTGTCACCGAAGCAAACTGGAGAGAGCTCAGTACCCTCTCCTGCTCGCGTCTTGATATCCTTTCGGAATCTAGAAGTCTCTTGACAGAACCCGCTATCTCCTTCCTTTTCTTCGCCGGGATGGAGAAACGGTGTGACAAAAGGTCCCAGTGGATTCCCAGCCACTGGAACCTTTGAGATGGAGAAAGTCGAGACTTTTTTCTGTTGGTCTTGAAGCCTAGGTACTCTAGGAACTGGATCACTTGACTGGAAGCTTGCAAGCATTCTGTCTCGGATGCTGCCCACACCAACCAGTCGTCCAGGTAGGCTACTACCTGAATTCCCTTTAGGCGTAATTGTTTGAGAGCTACGCTCGCAAGCTTCGTAAAATCCTTGGGGCTATGTTTAGCCCGAATGGCATGGCTCCGAAGGCGTATAGTCTTCGTTGTAGCCTGAACCCTAGGTAGGGGGAGAGTCGATGGCTGATTGGAATGTGCCAATAGGCGTCTGACAAGTCTATAGAGACGGAATATGCCCTCTTGGGCAGTAAGGTCCTTATGTGTTGCAGTGTTAGCATTTTGAATTTGCAATTCACTATGAACTTGTTGAGTGGCGACAAGTCCAGAATGACTCTGAGCTTTTCCGAGTCTTTCTTGGGAACACAAAACAGCCTCCCTTAGAAATTGATGGGCTTCACCCTTCGGATCACCTTTTTTCTCCAACAGTTCTTGAACGTACTCCTCCATAACGGGGGTGGAGTGTTGGAAAAACCGAAGGCACGGGGGTGGAGTGCTGTACCAGCTCCAGCCCATTCCATTCTTGAGTAGGCTGTGGGCCCAGGGATCGAAGGTCCACCGATCCCGAAATTTCAGAAGTCTCCCTCCTACCGGTATCACCTCACTTGGACTGCCGTCCTGAGGTCTTGCCTTCCTGACCACGACCACCTTTGAATCCCCTTCCCCTTGAGGGGCGTCTAGACGAGCCTCTGGCTGCTCCTCTAGGCTTTGCTCGAAAGGAAGTAGACTGCCCTTCGAACGCTGGGGTGATTGCCGTGGACTGTGTCGACACGGCCTGGGGTACCCACTGAAAAGTGGTCGGGGTTTGTGCCACGATCTGGGGCACTGGGGGCAATGGCAATTGCAGTTGCTGTTGCTGTCTAACAGGTTTGGCTGGCCGAGACGGTAGCCTAGTCCTCATAGTCTTCCTCTTTGGTTGAGGACCCTCATCCGGGGAAGACTTTCTTTTGATAGCCAGGCCCCACTTCTGGAGAAGGTTTCTATTCTCCAAGGCGGCCTTATCAACAACTTCTTTGACCAAGTCGGTAGGGAAAAGGTCTTTTCCCCAAATGTTGGAGGAGATTAGTTTCCTTGGCTCGTGCCTCACCGTAGCCGAGGTGAACACGAACTCCCTACAAGCTCTCCTTGCCTTGACGAAGCCATAAAGGTCCTTCGTCACTGTGGCCAGATGAGTCTTGGCCACCACCATGAACATTTCATGGACCTTGGGGTCACTTGCCATCGTCTCGAGAGTAGTCTGAAGAGACATTGAGGCAGCCAGTCTTTCTTTTGTCTCGAACTCTCTTCGCAAAAGAAAGTCAGACAGCTTAGGGAGGTCCTTGCCGAACTGACGTCCGGCAATATCAGCCTCCAACTTTCCAACTGAGAACGTAAGATGGACGTCCTTCCAGTCTTTGTGGTCCATAGGCAGGGCCAGCGACAAGGGTTTACACTCCTCTAGGGAGGGGCAAGGCTTGCCGGCCTCGACTGCTTTTAGTACAGCCGCAAACCCTTTCTGTAAAAAGGGGAAGGCTCTAGTAGGCAAGGACACAAAGGAAGGGAGCTTCCTGTTCAATGCGGCTACCTTTGAGTTAGAGAAGCCCTTCTCTTTCATCGAGGATGAAAGTAGAGCTTGAGCCTTAGCATGGTCCATCACTATGACCTCCTTCGGCTCTGTTTCCTCCTTTGAAGCTAGTTCCTTCCTCAGCCGGACGTAACAGTCCGGATATGATGCCTTGCTGGGCCAGAATTCCACCTCCTCCAGGGGAACTGAGCCCAGCTTATCCGAGATGACGATCTTTCCAGTCGTCATCGGCATGTGCTCAGCATACCTCCATGGGTTAGCATCTGAGCACAAGGGAAGGTCTTTCACATTGAGCTTTTTCTGGGGCCCATGTGATTCTGCAAGGCACTGCATTCGCAGTTCCATTGCAGCCGCCTTCTCCTGATTCTCCTTCTGCATTTGTTGGATCATTCCAACAATAGAAGAGAGGGCCTGTCCCAGCTCTACTGGGAGACCGGCCGATGTTGAGGGAATAGGCTCCGGAATCTGAACCGGAGTAGCCGAAACCTCGTCGACCTCTACCTTTACAACGTCTGGGGCTTGAACTTCATCCTGGGCTTCTGCCAGGAGGTCTTCCTCCAGACACTCGTCCACATCAGACATCCTGTCATCTAACTGGATGTCTTGCATCGCGACCGCGACTTCAGCATCCACCTGGATCTGAACTTGGGGGATCTCCTCTTGAGGCTGGGGAATCACTGCATCAGCTGATGCCTTAGGGAAAAGATACGCCCTCATCTTCTCACTTGGAAGATAAGGGCCAGAAGTGTTCTTTTGGAAGCCCCTTACCCAGGTACGAAGCTTCTTCCTAGCTATATCCCTTGATTCCGCCGTCCTAGGGGATTCAAAGGCCTCAGTAATCAGGTTAGTGCACACAGTACATACCTGAGGGTCCCAATACCGGAGATCATCCTTGGAGACAGCGCATGCTGCGTGTCTCCTACAAAACTCATGTCCGCAGAGGTTCTTGCTGCGGACGTTGCAGAAAGCACTTCCGCACTTCGGAGGGTCCTTCTGTAAAGAGAAGAAATTTCCATGAGTATCAAGTGAACTATGTATCACTGGATATGCATAGTATAGCATAACAATTCAGAAAGGAAAGACACACACTTGTGTTTCCCTCACAACCCATTGCTGCAGCCTTCCAGATAATAAAATCAAATGGTTAATCTCTTCTAGAGTAACCAATGCAAAGTTTCCAGAGGAAACAGGTGGAGCTCACACCTAAGCAATGATTTTAAAATCCTGGATAATAGACAGGAAAGAACTCACTTTCCTATCTGTAGGGCAACAGCAAGGGACTGTGCAAGAAAACACAAAAGTGTTAGAACACACAGTGCTGTACCAAAACCCATACTATAGTTTTCCTCTTACTGTATATGTTATACTGAAGAATACTAGTACAGTATAGGAGGATACGTGCCGGCCGGCCACACCATAACTAGCTTTAAAGTATACTACTTAACAGCTATAAGGCGGCAGAACTCTGGTTCAAATGCATGTGCCGGTCGGCAGCAATTGCCGGCCGGCAACAGCCAATGTCGGCCGGCAATGGCTGACGGCCGGCAACTACACAAGGTAGTACCCAGCTGCTAGCCACACTCTTGGTGACCGGCAGACAAGGGCTGACATTAGCCGGCCGGCAAAGGTACAGGACCGATGCCAGCCGGCAGCAAAAGAACCAGAGGACTACACCTGCCCGGCTGCCGGCCTCATAGGCCGGCAGCCGGGTCAGGTACAGCACTAGAAGAAAAATAGGATGGATGCCGGGATAAGAGTGTACACTACCTCCAAGCCCGGCAATCCGAAAGAGTGCATATAAGGAAGGGGAGAATCTAATTCAGGCTTCCTGGCCAATGCCGTCTGGCTCTACAGGCAGGCATGGATGAGGGACCAAGGGAGGTCCGGGCAGCACTCAAAATATAAGACCCTTGCCGGCCGGCAGCACTCAAAATATAAGACCCTTGCCGTTTGGCAGCTCTGCCGGCCGGCAGGGGGCTGAGTCAATTCCACATCCTAACCTATACTAGGTCCAGATGTAGAACGACGTACAGTACTGTAATAGCTAGGCCATTACGGAGATAGAGGGAGAAGGGACAAAAGAGGGTCCTACCAACCTTGCTTTAGTGACGGATCACCCGCAGCCAAGAAACTTATCTTAGCCTAAGGGAGATCTAAGGGGGGAGGCCAGCAATACTTGCCAGCTCCCAGAGCACCAAAGCAAGGAAGGTGTTGCCACTCCCAGGGAAAGAAACTTATCCTCCCCCGAGAACAGCAACAAGGACTAGTCTGGTAGATCACAAAAGAAGGAATCATATCCACAGAAACCTTTGTCTGTGTCAGGCCAGCGAGGGAGACTCTACCCCAAGCCAGACAAGCACAGACTCAGACTAAAAACTCTGTTGTTCTGTCCCTCTTTGAACCAGACTTACTGGAACAGGAAGGTACAGTAACACCCCAGTATAGTTTTATCGAAAATTAATTCGGAAAAAACCACTTAGGGATAAGCCCAAGGCTTAAACAGAGGGAAAGGGTTTGCAGACCTTCTCCGAAGAAAAGAAAGCAACCGGGGAGAAAGTATACTAAGGCTCCATAAGCAACTTAGCCTAGGCACCAAGAGAATCGATTACCTAAATCACCGAAACTCACTCGTATACTATCTTGGAAATATTCCACACAATCTTAAATGTATAAAACATAGCCTAAAGCTTCAATAAAATTTTTATTACACTCGGAAAAACCAAAATCATGCATGAAGTACTAGGACCAAACGACTAGGCTACATGGCCTAGCGCAGGCCAGAATGGCGAATACTTCGCCAAAATAATACTAAGCACGAAAGGAAATCCTATGTAATGCTAAATAGCTAAAATTTATTAAAGCAAAACAACCGGGAATGTCGCTCTGACTAACTAAACTTATACCTAGCGAGCGACAGCGTCCATGACGCCTCCGGTAGGCTACAGCTCTTGTATCAAAGATTAATCCTATTAATCACTCAAAAATTTACCAAGAGCCTACATTTATACATAAAAGACATTATACTCAACTTATCAGAGGCCGACGAAGACGGAGAAGCCATGAAAAGTAGAATAAATCCAAGATTTGCGAGAAACACAGGAAAAAACACCGAGTTGTTAAGCTACGCAAAAAGGAATACAGATGGCGCCAGGATTGGCGCCAGGCACGCATACGAATCGGAAGATAGGGAGCCTTGGGAGCGGCTCCCCCTTTTTCTTTCCCGAATTCGTTTCTTGCCAATCGCCCCTTGCGAGATGAAATCTCTGTTCGGGATGCAGATTGCCATGTGGCGTGTCAAGAATACGTCCTCTGATATGTCGCGATATCCCTTTCAGGAGGGATACTCGCTCCAGGAGTTAGAATTCTGGTACCTTAAGGTAAATTCTCTGGGAATATCGCCGTGGTTGTAATATACCCTAGGAAGCTACCCTATAGGAACTTCCATCAGGACGACATGGCTTGAGCCCAAATATATATATATATATATATATATATATATATATATATATATATATATATATATATATATATATATATATATATGGGCTCAAGCCATGGCGTCCTGATGGAAGGTTCCTTTTTGGTAGCTTCCTTGGGTAAATAACCACTAAGATATTCCCAGAGAATTTAACCACAGGTTATCACAGAATTCTAACTTCTGGAGCGAGTATCCTAAAGGTTTCCCTTTTAAGACATCGTATATCAACAGGGGACGCATGTATTAACGCGCCACATAGCTATCTACACCCCGAACAGAGTTAATGCTTCGGTGTGTAAGGGCTGAGAATAGCTGGGAGCCGTTCCATAGCAAATCTCATCCGTGGCTACTTCTGGTACTCGAGACGTAAACAAACGGGCGCCATTGCTTAAATGACGTCACGACCGTCTTCATCCTTTGTTCAGTAGCTCGCCCTACTTAGACGGATTTTCCCTGTGCCTTACTTATCGCTTTGCATCTACGTTATGTCGCTACCTTCGGCCTCGCCTTCTTCTGGAAAGTTGAGTACAAGGTTCCAGTATTGTTTAGTTAAGCTCTGACCGTAAAGTAAATATTACTTTCCGAGATAATTGTTGTTTTGTGGCAGAGCTGTGCCTCTACCGGACCCGCCATTTTATGGCGTCGTTGTTGTTATGCATGCCTTTTTTAGTTAGCCACAACAACGCTTCCGGCCTTATTTACTAATCGATAACATTAGTTTATTTAGTCTTCATAGCTAGGAACTTTTATATCGTGTTTCGACGCTTTTTATCGGTCATCGATTGACCTCATACCAGTCGGCTTCTATAGCCCCCAGGCCAGAGCGCCTATATATAAGTGTTCATGCATGATTTTATTAGTGATCCTAGGCTAAGTTATGAAGATAGTGGCATTATTTTACAATACTTTCGACTGTGATGCAAGTGTTTTTCGCCTTCAGGGACCATATAGGGGATAGGTTAGTTAGTGTCCCTTCCTAACCTAACCTACTTGTAGGACCCCTATATGCTTCCTTCATCCCCTGCCTTGGCATTCCCTCTGTTTAGCCTTGATTCCCTTACTAAGTAAAGTGATCAAGCGCCTAACGGAGTATTTTATCGCCTCTCAGTCCTCCCTAAGGGAATGAACCCCCCTTAGGGTTGCGTCCGAGAGTGAGGAACGGCTAGCCCTTCCTCTATGGCTAGGACTAGTCTATGACTGTCCTGCGATAGCGATATGTCTTCTATCTTTCCTAGTTCAGGGCTCTTAGCCCTGCTCTAGGTTAGGTTTTGGAAAGGTTATTCTGTCCCCTGCTGAAACTGTACCCATGCACCGTTTCAGCCAGGCTGCCTTATCTTAGGTTAGGGAGTGTCCTCCCTTTCCCTAGTGGCCGCTCTGGTACAGAACCCCTTCCATGGAAGACTCTTCTCTTCTCCCCTCCCCACCTATCTCTTGTATAGCCTAGCCTACACTTAGGTTAGTCTATACCCATCTGTCCCCTGTCCTACAACTCCTCCTTAGGGTGGAGTGATAGGGCTACCTTGAGCTTCTATGTGCAGTCCGCTCTGGTACATATACCCTTCATAGTGTCCTATGGGGTTAGCCACTAGATGTGTTCTGTATGTAGAGGTCTCCCCCTCTTTGGGTGTCCCCTAGCCCTCCCTTGGGCTACCCTAGCTCCCGGTCCTCTGAGACCCCTGCTTCTGGGTGATAGAGCCAGCCTCTATCATGGGTACACCCTCTCAGGGGGGGATGTCTGGGAGTCCATGACTGGACTTCTTACATCCCTCCCCCTGTCTCTCTCACTATCCGGGTGCCGGTCCCTTGCCGCCTCCACTGGCGGCGATACCCACCTCCTACCTTGGTGACTCTCCCCTTACCCTCTGGCCGCCAGCCGCCCCCGCGTGCCGGGGGACTGCCGACCGCTGCCGGCTTCCTGCCGATGGCTCTCCTCCTTCCTCATAGCTTCGCCGTCCGCCTGCCGGTCGGCCACCGGAGTGCCGGCATCTACTGCCGGCAACCTGGTTCCGCTATAACCATCCTTGCCCCAGTCACCAATCCGGCATCCTCCGACTGCCGGAGCCGCCGCTCCTCTGCCGGCGTGCCGCCGTTGTGCCGGCGGCCGCCACCCTGGTATTACTCTTGACTTATATATTGTCTGTTCTAATGCCAGAAACTCTGCTGGAGCGGCCTCCGGCGTGCCGGAGGTTTGCCGGAACCCCCCAGAGGCGTCAAGACTACTTGCACCCCCTTCTACTAGCTATCATATGAATACTGATAGCCCTACACTGCAAACAGATGGCCTGTTTACGCTATTAGATCAGTGCCTTGGTACTGTTTTATTAGTAATCATGCTGTCTCTTTGCATTCTTCAAAATTCCAGCATGCTGCGTGTATCTTAGCGCGGCTGGTTGCCGGAAGCAGTTACCCTAAGGGACCTGTTAGCCCCCTAATTTGGGACTGAGTGGCCTCGGTCCCAAACTTATCCTTGGCATTTCCATGGAATTCCATTGCCCTATGGACTTCTAAGGAATACTATCCTGTGCCTTCAGCCATCTCGGATTATCCAGGGATAAAACTTGCGGTAGCCAGCCGGGCGGGATGCATGGAGTATGTTTTCTTTACTACTTCAATCTCTATGCATCACACCCTTCATTAAGTTAAAATTAATGATTAATGTTAACTTAGCTTAAGAGCCATTCTTATGACTCCCCCCATACTCATTTTCTCTTTCTTCCACAGGAGGAGCAGATGAAGTGTGACTTCGACTTCTGCGCTGTGAAACGCCCGCACTTCTACGGGCATACGGCTTGCAGGACTCACGCCCCTTGTGCTAACAAGAAAGGGGATCTGAAATTCTGGGACCCACTGAATTGTACGGTCTGCCAGGCTCACCTAGTTGATGCCTTCCATAACCCTCCCTCAGCGGAGGTCAGGGACACTTCTCGGGAGAAGCTACGCAAGTGGGTGCGTGGCTTCCAGAAGAATGCCACCGGACCGTACCTGGCCACTGAAGAATTGAGGTCACTCCTGTTCCCTAAGGCCTCCCCTGATTCTGTGGTACCCAAGGATTCGATCCCCACTGTCCAAATTACAGTGGAACCTGATGTAGTCATGGCCCAGTCCATGCACGAGTGCCGCCTGGATTCCGAAGATGACGAACACATGTCGGATGTCTCGGAAGACACGGAGAAGACCCTTATGGCTCAAGGAGCTGAAGATGACGAAGACCAGGTGGAATACGCCGAGTCGGAGCAAGAGGTCGCTCCTCCTTCCATCTCCGCCCCTACTCCTACACCGACGGAAGTGTCTCTCCCGTCTACCTCCACGACCCCGGAACCCTCATCATCCACTCAGGAAATGATCCGGTTGATTAGAGCCGCCATGGACGACAAGTTAAAGGAGAATCAGGAGTTCTTCAGGTCCATGATGGGATCCAAAGAACCGAAGAAGATCTCGGTTAAGGATCTCCCCGCTTGCTCTCATGCCAACCCATGGAGGTATGCTGAGCATATGGTGATAGCGACCGGCAGAATCTTTGTCAGCGACAAGATCGGCTCGGTCCCCCTGGAAGATGTGGAATTCTTCCCAAATTTTGAGGCCTACCCGGACTGTTACGTCCGACTTCGCTCTGAACCTGCCTCTAAAGAAGAGACCGAACCGAAAGAAGAGATAGTGTTCGATCTCGCGAAGGCCCAGGCTATGCTAGCCAACACGTTCAAGAGTAGGGGTTTTACCTGCTCTAAGCTTCCGGCCCTGAGCAAGAAGCACCCTACCTACGTCGCACCTGAAAATGCGGTACTTCCATTCATGGAAAAGGCCTTCGCTGCGTGCCTTAAAGCTGTGGAAGAGGGGAAAGCCTGCCCTGCACTGGAGGAGTGCAGACCCTTCTCCATAGTTACTCCCCCTGACGCTCGACACTGGAAGGACATCCAGCATACTTTCGTCGTGGGAAAGCTAGATCCTGACGTCGCCGGACGTCAGTTTAATGAAGACCTCCCGAAACTTAACGATCACCTCCTTCGTCGGGAACAAGATACGAAGGAGAGGCTCGCAGCATCTATGTCCCACCAGGTCCAACTTGACATTATGGCCTGTGACACCAGAGTACCAGACCACTACATGGTACTTGCCAAATCCCACATGGCAACCCTGGTGAAGGACACGTACCACTTCATGAAGGCTCGGAGAGCCTGTCGTGAATTCATGTTCGCAGGTGCCACTGTGAAACACGAACCCCGGAGACTGATTTCCTCCAACATCTGGGGCAAACACCTCTTTCCTTCTGACCTTGTGAAGGAGATCACCGACAAAGCCGCCACGGAGAATAGGAACCTTCTCCACAAGTGGGGCATGTCAAAGAAGAGGAAATCCTCTCAGGACGACGGACCTCAACCTAAGAGGAAATCTTCGAAACAGAAACCCCAGCAACGTCAACCAAGACGTCAGTTTCCGGGACCCGCTACCTCCCAAGTGGCAGCTCAGCCACAACAGACCTTTCAACTGGTCACCCAACCGGTGTTGTCACAGTCACCGGTCTTCACCCCTGCTTTCGAGCAACAGACGACTACCTTTCGTCCCAAAGGTAGAGGCTCAAACAGAGGTGCAGGCAGAGACGCGTCTCGCCGTCCCTCCAGAAGCAGAGGAGGAAAGGGAGCTAGCGGCCGAGGCAGCAAGCCCTCGGGACACCAGAAGCAATGAAGTGCTTCCGGTGGGAGGAAGACTCTGCCAATTCCAGGATCGTTGGACCTTCGATCCCTGGGCACACAGCATCGTCAAGAAGGGTCTAGGCTGGAGTTGGACTCAACCACCCCCAACATTCCAGCAGTTCTTCCAACAATCAACCCCCCTTCTGGAAGAATATGTCCTAGATCTCTTGAACAAGAAGGTGATAAAGAAGGTAAAGTCCACCAGGTTCCAAGGAAGACTGTTTTGTGTCCCCAAGAAAGACTCCGACAAACTCAGAGTCATTCTGGACTTATCCCCCCTCAACAAGTTCATAGCGAACGACAAGTTCAAGATGCTGACTCTTCAACAAATAAGGACCCTTCTGCCTCGAGGTTCCTACACGGTCTCCATAGACCTGGCGGATGCCTACTGGCACGTTCCAATGAACCATCACGCTTCCTCCTACCTATGATTTCGACTCCAAAGGAAAAGCTACGCCTTCAGGGCCATGCCCTTCGGCCTCAATGTGGCCCCTCGGATCTTCACAAAGCTGGCGGACGCCATAGTACAACAGCTCCGCCTCCGAAACGTCCAGGTGATGGCCTACCTCGACGACTGGCTAGTTTGGGCTCCATCGCCCGAGGATTGTGTAAAATCCTGCAACAAAGTCACCCAGTACCTAGAACACCTGGGATTCAAGATAAACGAGAAGAAATCTCGCCTCTCTCCAGCTCAGAAGTTCCAGTGGTTAGGAATCCAATGGAACCTTCAGTCACACCGCCTTTCCATCCCCCAGAAGAAAAGGAAGGAAATAGCAGGGTCTGTCAAGCGACTACTGAAATCCAAACGGATTTCAAGACGCCAGCAGGAACGAGTTCTAGGCTCTCTACAGTTCGCCTCAGTAACAAACCCAGTGCTTCGTGCACAGCTAAAGGATGCCGCGGGAGTCTGGAGACGTTCTGCATCCATCGCTCGAAGAGACCTCAAGAGACGGCTCCCAAACAGACTTCGACTTCTCCTCAAGCCGTGGTCGGAAGCAAAGGCCCTGAAAAGGTCCATTCCTCTTCAACACCCACCTCCATCACTCAACATCCACACGGACGCTTCGCTGGAGGGTTGGGGAGGTCACTCCCACCAAAAACAGGCTCAAGGCACCTGGTCTCCCCTGTTCAAGACGTTCCACATCAACATCTTGGAGGCTATGGCGGTCCTTCTAACTCTGAAGAAACTATCCCCGCCTCCCTCGATCCATATTCGTCTAACCCTAGACAACTCGGTGGTAGTTCGATGTCTCAATCGCCAAGGCTCAAGATCGCCCCAGATAAATCAGGTGCTTCTCCCAATCTTCCGTCTGGCAGAGAAGAAGAAGTGGCACCTGTCTGCAGTTCACCTACAAGGATTCCGCAACGTGACAGCGGATGCTCTATCTCGAACAAACCCGATAGAGTCGGAATGGTCTCTAGACGCAAGATCATTCTCCTTCATCTCTCACCAAGTCCCAGAACTTCAGATAGATCTCTTCGCAACGAGCGACAACAATCAACTTCCTCGGTATGTGGCCCCGTACGAGGACCCCAAGGCAGAAGCAGTGGATGCCATGTCACTGGACTGGAACAGATGGTCCAAGATCTACCTGTTCCCTCCCACCAACCTTCTGCTGAAAGTCCTCTCCAAACTGAGAACCTTCAAAGGGACAGCGGCCCTAGTGGCTCCCAAGTGGCCCCGGAGCAACTGGTACCCCCTGGTCCTGGAGCTGCAGCCCAAGCTGATCCCTCTCCCGGGCCCAGTTCTCTCCCAACAAGTACAGAAGTCGACTGTCTTCGCTTCATCATCGAAAATCAAGGACCTTCATCTCATGATTTTCTCTCCCTAGCCGCAAAGAAGAGGTTTGGGATCTCGAAGAAAAGTCTAGACTTCCTCGAGGAATACAAGACAAGACCGAATCCACAAGACGGCAATACGAATCATCCTGGAGAAAATGGGTCTCTTTCGTCAAGACAAAAAATCCTAAAGAAATCACAATTGATTTCTGCATGTCCTTCTTCATTCACCTTCATGGACAAGGATTAGCAGCCAATACGATTTCAACCTGCAAATCGGCCTTGACCAGACCAATTCTGTATGCCTTCCAAATTGATCTGTCCAGCGACATCTTCAATAAACTACCGAAAGCATGTGCTCGTCTACGCCCAGCACCCCCACCGAAACCGATCTCCTGGTCATTAGACAAGGTGCTCCATTTCGCCTCCAACTTGGATAATGATTCATGCCCTCTCAAGGATCTGACTCAGAAAGTTATATTTCTCTTTGCTCTTGCTTCGGGAGCCCGAGTCAGCGAAATAGTGGCATTATCAAGAGAAGAGGGTCACATCCTGTTTACTGATACAGGAGACATTACCCTCTCCCCTGATCCGACGTTTCTCGCCAAAAATGAATTACCCACCAAAAGATGGGGCCCCTGGAGAATATGCCCCCTGAAGGAAGATGTCTCTTTATGCCCAGTAGAGAGCCTCAAGGTCTATCTTCGCAGAACTTCGAACTTTGGTGGAGGCCAACTCTTCAAAGGAGAAACATCGGGCAGCAACCTGTCACTGAAACAATTAAGAGCGAAAATCACCTACTTCATTCGCAGAGCGGATCCTGACAGTACACCCGCCGGTCATGATCCTAGGAAAGTTGCATCATCCCTGAATTTCTTTCAGAGTATGGACTTTGAAAGCCTTAAAAGCTTCACAGGCTGGAAGTCCTCGCGCGTTTTCTTTAAACATTATGCGAAACAAGTGCACGAAGTCAAACATTTTGTGGTAGCCGCAGGTAGTGTTATGAAACCTGCACCTAACTCTGCATAGAACAGTGAGTTACTTGGGACTCTAACTCTTCGGGTGCCTATGTTGACCCTCGAGCGATACATAGTGATGTCGAAAACACTTAGTGCTTTTATAACTGTTCTTATCCCAGGTGAAATGTCATAGTTGTCACACAAGTGCCGCATGCCCTGAGCATGATGTGTTTTAATCAAAGACTAACGTTCCTCGAGAACGAGTGCCTACTAATAAATTTGAAATTCCTTTTCAGATTCAAGAGCAAGTCTTTATTACTATGTACATTATAATTACTGTAAATGAACTTTACTTATTGCTGCAATTCATTTAATTTCTGCATTTGTGAAATAAAATTTCTATTTTATTACCTGTGCGTCTCAATCAGCTCCTACTTACTATGAAATACATGCCTGTCATAGTTTTATTATCCCCTTTTCCTTATGGTTCATGGAGAAATTAAGATACTAACCCTTAATTTATATTCACTCTGACTATGTAATATTCCAATACGAATACTTACTCTTCATACCCTGGAGATGAAACCAACCCTCTCAGCACACAGTGTCCAACCACCACCGGTCTGCTTTTCAGAATGTTCCTATACGAATGCCAAACATTCAGCTTCATCTCCAAGTTCTTCAAGTTCTTCTATCAGGGTGAATAGCCCTTCAATACCACTTTGACGTCGGCATGGCCCGTGGGAACTTCACTGCCAAGGGGGGCAGGAAGATTCTTCCCTACGGTTCTTTACTAAGATTACTATGCTATTTTGTCAAAGCCCTTGGCACTTACTAATAGGGAAAAATCTACCACGATACATTGATTCTCTGGTATTCTTCCATCAGGACGCCATGGCTTGAGCCCAAAAAACGGATTTTGAGCGAAGCGAAAAATCTATTTTTGGGTGAGATAGCCATGGAGTCCTGATGGACCCTCCCTGCTACTTCGTCCAGTTTTTAGGTCCCACCCTGCTCTGCTGTATCATGGTGATCGGCAAGCAACTGGCTTCAGGATGAAGACGGTCGTGACGTCATTTAAGCAATGGCGCCCGTTTGTTTACGTCTCGAGTACCAGAAGTAGCCACGGATGAGATTAGCTATGGAACGGCTCCCAGCTATTCTCAGCCCTTACACACCGAAGCATTAACTCTGTTCGGGGTGTAGATAGCTATGTGGCGTGTTAATACATGCGTCCCCTGTTGATATACGATGTCTTAAAAGGGAAACCTTTAGGATACTCGCTCCAGAAGTTAGAATTCTGTGATAACCTGTGGTTAAATTCTCTGGGAATATCTTAGTAGTTATTTACCCAAGGAAGCTACCAAAAAGGAACCTTCTATCAGGACGCCATGGCTATCTCACCCAAAAATAGATTTTTCGCTTCGCTCAAAATCCGTTATCTATATATATATATATATATATATATATATATATATATATATATATATATATATATATATATATATGTGTGTGTGTACATACACACATATATATATATATATATACATATATATATATAAATATATTTATCTATTTATTTATTCATATATATATATGTGTGTGTGTACATACATATACATATATATATACATATATATATATATATTTATTTATTCATATATATATGTGTGTGTACATACATGTACATATATATATATATATATATATATATATATAAATATATATATATATATATATATATATATGTTTTATTCATATATATATGTGTGTACATACATGTACATATATATATATATATATATATATATATATATATATATATATGCATATATATATATATATATATATATATATATATATATGTGTGTGTGTGTGTGTGTGTGTCAGTTAGTACAAATTAAGTAAGCATGTAGTCAACTAATGAAATAGCAAAAAACCATAGGATGAAATAAAGTCTTTATGATAAAGATATAAATATTTTGAATTTTTTTGTCATGATTAGTATTTACAAAACTTCAGTTAGCTGCTGGATGTGTCGTTAGTTGCTCTGCATCGAATTTCGCTAGTCAAGGAATATTGATGTTTTTGAGTGCAGTAGAGGTTTTATGAAACTTGCCCACTAGATTTTTCCCCATAACTCTTGCGCCCAGTGAACGTTGACAAGACATCTTCAAACCCCGGACTTTTGTATCGTAAGATATTTTAAAAGCAACCTGCATGAAGTAATCCTAGTTTCGGATGCTTTTCATCAATCTTCCTTGTATCAAAAAAAAAAAAAAAATATTATTTGTTCTTTATGTCTGTGCATACTTACATATATGTATCATCATCATCTACGCCTATAGACGAAAACAGCCTCGGTTGGATTTCGCCAGTCGTCTCTATCTTGACATCTTTAATTCAATACTTTTTCATTCATCATCACCTACTTTATGCTTCATAGTCCTCAGTCATGTAGGCCTCGGTCTTCCAACTCT
Organism: Palaemon carinicauda; assembly: GCF_036898095.1. Classification (NCBI taxonomy): domain Eukaryota; kingdom Metazoa; phylum Arthropoda; class Malacostraca; order Decapoda; family Palaemonidae; genus Palaemon; species Palaemon carinicauda. The sequence continues at coordinate 116,005,755 of NC_090727.1, read as the reverse complement.
TCTAGTGCCTTGTGGAGCCCATCTAAACGTTTAGTTGTGGCGGGATGTCACAAGAACAACCCCCACACCCTTGAATATTACTTACTGACAATTGTCTCCTCAACACAAACTTTCCCCTTACTTTATCAAAAACTGGACTCTCGGACAGAAGGAAAATTGAAACAAAACATAACCTTAAAACTATATTCTCCAAAACTAACGCTTAAAACTAGAATCAACTGCATCCAAAAACTTAACACTAAATATACAATAAACCCCATTCAAATAAACACAAAAAAACCCTAACAAACTTAAATTACACCGTACACCAACACCAAAAATAAATATATATATATATATATATATATATATATATATATATATATATATATATATATATATATATATATATATATATATATATATTATCTTTTATGAATATTATGGGACACCAACACTGTTGTCACACACAAGCCGGACTGTCTTTACGGCACACTAACACAACTCTGTGTTTAACAGTTCACTGGGTGGCAATTTGCCACAACTACTTCCCTGATTGGGGTCGTGGTTATTATCGTCATAACATCATCATCATCATCATCAGTCAAAAATTCCTTCTTACAGCCAAAGTCGTTACCGATTATATCCAAATCTAAAATAGCAGGCAGTTCCAAGTCCCTTATAACAAGCCAGGTCATCAATCAATATTCAAAATATCTCTCTCAAAGGAGTAAGTCTCACCAAGGAGGAATCACGGCTTTTTAAATAAATAAACACTTCCACGCTGGACGAAAATAATAATGAAGTAAATCCAGCATTTACACACGCAACTGCCTTAAGCTGCGGTCAAATCAAAATAAGCATTCTCCCAAGACATTCACCACTGTCGTAACCTAACTAAAAAAATAAACAAACAATCTCATTTGTACCAACAGTCTTTCTCACAACAAAAAATCGATACACTAACTACCCATCTCTCTCTCTCTCTCTCTCTCTCTCTCTCTCTCTCTCTCTCTCTCTCTCTCTCTCTCTCTCTCTCTCTCTCTCTCTCAGGATTTGGCAAACAAAAAATAAATAGAATAAAAAAAATTAATCCTCCACATGGTGAACTAATTTCCATCCTGGGGAGTGCAAAGAGCATACCCAAACCATCTCCATCTATCCCTCACCATGATCTCATCCGCATAATATGGTACTTGAATAATCTCTCTTATAGTTTCATTTCTAATCCTGTTCTGCCATTTAACTTCTAATATCCTTCTGAGGACTTTGTTCTCAAATCTACTAAATCTGTCGGAGATTGTTTCATTGTCGAATCATGACTCATATCCAAAAAGTGAAACCGATCTCACTATACTGATATATATTGTAGTCTGATTTTATATGTAATTTCAGGCGATTTGATCAAAGTTTACTTAACCTATCCATTGTCTGATTTGCTTTTTTTTAATCTTTTACTAAACTCTATTTCTTAAGACCCTGTATTGGAGACCATAGTTCCTAAATACTTGAATGTTTCTACTTCATTAATCCTTTCTCCTTCAAATGGTACTTCATCTTCCATTGCATATTCCGTTCTTATCATCTCTGTCCTTCTTTTATTTATCTTAAGTCTAACCTTGTCTGATATTTCATTCATTCTGGTAAGCAAGCATTGTAAATCCTGTAGTATTCTTCTAATAAGGACAGCATCATCAGCATACTCTAGGTCTCCTATTTTCCTGTTACCAATCCAGTCCAGTCCTTCTCCACCATCTCCTACGTATTACAAAATTGATGAGGAGGATAAACAACATAGGTGACAACACATTCCCTTGGAGTACTCCACTGTTCACTGGATATTCATATAATAGGACCATACTAACATTAACTTTGCACTTGCTCTGCTCAGGAATAGACTTATAAATTCACATATTTAAGAGGAATTCCATAATAACGTAGGACTCTGTTTTATAGTCCACAAATGTAATCAAAAGGGAATTTCTGTATTCTACACAGTACTGTACGACATGTCTCAATATGAAAATTTGGTCAGTGTAACTTCTACCTTTTCTAAATCCTGCTTGTTCATCTCTCAGCTTTTAATCAATTTTTCTCTGTAGTCTCTTTAGAATACGTGTAAGTGTGATGCCTCTGTAATTATTGCAATTAGTCAGGTCTCCTTATTTTGCCATTTTCACCAACACTCCTAACTCACATTCTTCAGGTTTTGACTCTTTATACCACATTCTACAAAATAATCTTGTAAGTATTCTGGGGGTCGATTCATTTTCGGCCAGTATCATTTTAGCAGTTATGCCATCGTACCCAGGGGCTTTCCATCTACTGAGTTTTTAAATGATAGCTCTGACTTCAAACACGCTGAATTCTTTCATAGGTACATCAAGATCTTCCTCAGCTTCAGGTATATCAATCAAATTATCCCCTTCATATCTCCTATTCATGACCTCACTAAAGTGTTCCATCCAACGTTCCCTTTCTTCATCTTCTGTTGTTATAACAGACCCATCTCTCTTTTTGGTGGGTATATGCTTATTCTTTGTCCCCGTAGAGATTTCATCAATAATTCTATGAAAGACTATTGCACCATAGCCACTTCCTGAATTCATAGCTTTGTCAGCCTCACTTGATTTCCTGTCTATACATTCTCTCCAGTCATTCCTGGTTTTTCTCTTAACTTCATTATCCAAACTAGAATACTTAGTATGTTGTACCTTGTAATTTTCATTACTTCCTTGGAAACTTTCAACAATCAATTACTGTCTTGGCTTTATTTTATAGTATCCCAGGTATCATTTGATATCAATGGTTTCCTACTTGTAATTACATGACCAAAAACTTCACTACCAACTGACTGATATATATTCTTAATATCACACCATTCTCCGTTAATTGTCTGCTTTTTGTCTCTTAAATTCTTTAAGACTGCAAATCAATTCCTACATTCAATTGCAAATGTTTCTCTGTACTCTTCGTCTAAAATCTTAGTTGTATTAAACCTAAGTACTCTATCTACCTTTCTGTTGGGTGCTTTCAGTTTTAATTTCAGTGTGACAATGAGGAGCTGGTGATCACTACCAACATCTTTACCTCTATAGCTTCTTACATTTCTCAGGAATCACGGCTTTTTAAATAAATAAACAAAATAAATATACTTTCTTAATGAAAATTTGATCTCTTTGATTTTTTAAATTGCCACACTGCGAATTCCATGTATATTTATTGATGTTCCTGTGCTGAAAAAGAGTACCTCCAATAACTAGATTGTTTATTGAACAAAAAATTATAAAATGTGCCCCATTTTCATTAGCAACTTCACCAAGACCTTCGATACCCATTCAATTCTCCATCCCTTGATTATTCCTTCCAGTTTAAACACTGAAGTCACCAATTAAGATTTTCATATCTCTCTCTGGAATCTCATGTATTAGACTCTGAAGTTATTCATAGTATTCATCTCTCCTTTTTTTTCAGGGGAATCAGTTGTTGTCGAATAGCAAACATTAATATTGCACTGCATTGATTTAAACTTTGCAAGTATTACTTTACTATTTACAGCTCTC
>NC_090727.1:115989713-115997213 GCF_036898095.1 Palaemon carinicauda | reverse complement strand
GAAATTCAATCAAAATTAGGCATGAATTACCAATTTTGTACAAGTTGGTTTATTAACAATCAAAACTGTTACAGTGTACGAGTGTGTATAGTGTCATGCAAATTAATTTATAATTCTATAAAACAAGACCATTTTCAGCACATTAAATCCCTTTACAAGTATATCGCTACTGACCTCTATCTTGCACACAGTTGCGTGATAACTGCATATTGAACAACATCCGTTCCGACGCCTCAATCACGGAATTAGTTCTCCCCAATTCCTTCCTCCAAATCTTCTTCCCTTCCATAAGATACCAAAACTATGGAGTCTTTCTAATAATCCTTCCATCCGCATTTTTTTTTAACGTGATGTTAGCCACTTTATCAGTAATTGCAATTTTGTTATTTTCTTCTACCAGGATTAATTCAGTTATTTCTTAAACAGTCTTCTTTCTATCAACAGTCTGCCACGATGGCTGACGAGAGCAAATAGAAGACATTTATCTCAAGTAGTTCTATATTAACGAATCCACTGGAAGTTTCACCATCTTTCGAAATTGGTAAAACAGTTATCGATGAAAGGATGAGATGGCGACACTACGTGTAACACACCACAATAAAACTAGACTGGTTTGACTTGCTATTTTCGTGTTCAAGTCTAAAAGACCTACGTGTGCTAATTTGAAGAGAACTAATGAGTCTAGCTCCTTCACAATTTGTGTAAAGATAAGAGCAATAACGTTGAAATGTTTAGGACGCAAATACTTCTATTAACACTATTACTCTCATTATTTCCTGTATTTCTAGAAGCATAAGCTGATGTTTCACAATGAAGACTTTCAGTGAATAATAATCCTGCTACTTTTATGAGCAAAGAAAAAAAGCAGACGCTCTATTTTGACAGACAAGAACTGCGACAATAACTTATTTCTTATGTAAAGTACAACCTGAAAACAATGCGTTTAGAATTAATGTATTTATCTTGGAATTCTTTCCTCGTATTGAATAGATGAATAGATTTTGCCTGTAGATTTCCTTTTTAATTTTCTGTGGTAGAAAATCTTGCAGAATCAGTTGTTCTGCTACCGATCAAAACTGCTTTAAGCATTCAGAAATATACCTGAAATGTCTAGATATGTAGCCTAACACGAGAAATTAGTTATATAACAGCATATTTATACAGAATAAAAGGTATTTTAGTAAACCAAGATAAACTATGATAATACCACATTTACCACATAGCCTTTAGAACGATACTTTAGGGATTTCGACCCTTTTCTTTTGTATTATGATGAGGCTTAAACCAATACACCAGCCTCTTCCTTTGTCAGCCAGCCCTCTCTCCTCACAAGTGCGAATAATGTTTTACTGTCAAACGGGATTAGCAATTTCTATCCAACATAGATCATGTATAGTGCTGTTCAAACGTTAGCGAAATATTTGGATGTTAATGCAAGTGTAGTGTGTTAATGTAAGTACATATTGTCATATAAGTTTTTGTAACTGGCCCTGGGAGATTAGGTTAAACAGTGAAGTGTATTTATTTTGCTTGGCTGTTCGGTCACCTCGTGTGAACCAAAAGACGTAAGTGTAATAGTTATATATATATATATATATATATATATATATATATATATATATATATATATATATATATATATATATATATATATGTGTGTGTGTGTGTGTGTGTGTGTGTGTGTGTATATACATATATATATATATATATATATATATATATATATATATATATATATGTGTGTGTGTGTGTGTGTGTGTGTGTGTGTGTGTGTGTGTGTAAATTTCATCATTGTATGTTCATTAGAGTGTTAAAGTGTCAACTCTTTTCATTAATTGTCAAAATTAAATATTTTTATAAATTATTTTCCAGTGAAACAAGTGATTGTACAAAATTTTTCAAAGTCCTAGTCTAAGGTGATTTATTTTTGGTGTTAATTCTTGTGAATTGCTGTTGTAACTTTTGTAGAATATATTCATTTTTGTAAAGTGTATATTATTTCGGTCACCAATATTATCTATCAGTGCTTTGCTCGTAATCCCTGACTAAGAACAAAAGTAAGAGGTTGTTTTTTAATAGTTATTTCAAATAATCACCTAGCTCTGTTTTGAAAGTAGCGTAAGAGACCTTTAGATATTCAGTGTTCATATATGTTGCCGTCTGGGAGTTGCATAATATTCTCGGAGCTCGGGTATTATTTTCAAGTGTAACAGACTTACGTAATATAATCAGATGAGTTTTGGAGCTCGGGAATTTATGTAATTCTCCAGCCGTAATATATATATGTATATATATATATGTAAATATATTCATATATATATATATATATATATATATATATATATATACATACATACATATATATACACGCACATATATACCTATGTATATATATATATATATATATATATATATATATATATATATATATATATATATATATATATATATATATATATATATTATATGTAAAATATATCTATATAATAATTCTCCTGGAAGGCGATAGTGTTAGTGGAGTCAACATGTTTCCTATAGGAATCCTCATATTTCCTCAGCCTATTCAGGTTTTCAGGTGTAAGCCTTTGGTTTAATAAACGATGATTATTCCTTTCCTTCGTTTTTTATTCACTACAGCACTGTTTCGACAACACTATGTCTTTATCTTGTGATTACTGATTTACTTAAGTTTACAATTCCTTTTATGCATAGTTTTGTTGAAGCATTGCTATAGTGAATAAAGTACGGAGATCAGGAATAATATTATTCATTAAATCAAAAGCTTACGCCTGAAACCTAAAGAAGCTGAGGAAATATTAGGATTCCTATAGGAAACTCGTTGACCCCACTAAGGCTATCACCTCCAATGAAAATTGAAGTAGAGAGAAGCTGTGTCCCAAAAGCATATATATATATATATATATATATATATATATATATATATATATATATATATATATATATATGTATATATATACATATATATATATATATATATATATATGTCTGTGTTTGTGTATATGTATATATGTATTTATATATGTATTTATATATGTATATATATATATATATATATATATATATATATATTTATATATATATATATATATATATATATATAACATAGCCTCAATATGGACCTTTTCAACTATAAAAGTTGCTATTATCAGTTACGTTGAAGGAGTTTGACGGTGACTGCAAATGTTTTTCTGATTATGTAAATAGTTACAACATAAAATTTAAAATGGATTAGAAAGGTGGTTGAGAGAAGGATGCAGAGTAACTTGTCTCTTCTTTTTCTAATTAGCTAAGAAGAGAGAGAGAGAGAGAGAGAGAGAGAGAGAGAGAGAGAGAGAGAGAGAGAGAGAGAGAGAGAGAGAGAGAGAGAGAGAGAGAGAGAGAGAGAGCCTATCTAAACGAGGAAAAAATATTTCCGAAAATTCTTTTCCAAGATACTAAAATCTTGGATCCTATTTGTTTTAGGAAATATAAGTTAAATGAAGAATCTGAACGTGTTCATGGAATTGGAAGCAAGGAAACGAACAATAGTCTATAAGTTCTCGCCATCAATACTTTCCTTTCCCTTTCCTTCAGAAAGAAACCTTCATGTACATTCGCACGCCACTCAGAGTTCCAAAGGCTATAAACTGCCACTTCCTATCACACCGAATAGTGACTTATCGTCCATCCTCGTAGTAAGTAGTCATTACTCTTTCATTGTTGCAATTCAAACTCTTTTTTTCTTTTAACTCTGTTCATGATAATTTCAGCTTTTATGACTGTTAGGAAACGTTAAATTGATATAAATAAAATTTTATCCTTACGTTTGAATAAATTTAAATTGCGATTTCCATTAGCCTCAACTGACCATGTATATATAAATATGATATATATATATATATATATATATATATATATATATATATATATATATGTACATATATATATATATATATATATATATATATATATATATATATATATATATATATATGTATATATATATACAGACAAACACACATACATATATGTATGTATATATATGTATATATATATATATGTGTGTGTGTGTGTGTGTGTGTGTGTAAGTGTGTACACATTCACTATGGAAAATAAATGTCATTCTAATTCGATATATTTTGATACAATATTAGCAGTATTTAATTTGATTTGGTTTCTGAGTGTAAGACGTTTGCCAATCATTAATATGTGAACAGAGTTAAAAGGAATGTGAATTATAAATCAGGCAACGTAACTCATTCATGTCCAAATCTCTGAAATACTTTTAAAAGTTATCTAAAAATTTGGGATTTTTATCAGTAAACAAATAAATCGTTCATGTTCTTGATTTCGAAATATGTGTAGAGAAACATACTGTACCTTTCTATCCATTTTATGTTGAGCGCGTTAGACTTACTAAGACTCATGAATTATGCCAAAGTCAATTTTTCATAACAATAGTCTAAAGGCTATAAAAAAGGAATAATGAAAAACAGGGTTCAAGATTAACTCTCACATTAATGCTTAGCGTCAAAACAACTATTTCAACTTAATTTTCTCTCAATATCTTTATTCGTTGGTGCGATTTTTAATCCTACACTCGCCATGTCTTTAATCTTCAATCGTAATGCTTACTGTAAGAGCTTGTACTTAAATAGCTCTGATTATCAGGCAACAAAGAATCACTTTCTCTTGAGTATTTTTCATCATCATCTTCTACCATTTTCTGGCGAGCGTTCATGGAGAAGAATAAGGCTCTGAAAATGAGAAAATAATGTTATGCTCAAAGTTCAATATAGAAAATCGAAGGAAAATGACAAAAGAATATACATATAACAATTGCCTATATAAGACTCCATTTGCTATTAGATTTTCAAATTCATTCAAGCAGACCTGGTGTCACTTAAATATTGTTTGATTTTAAAATCTCAAATCATAGTGTTTTTGGGTCCACGAGTCAGTGTTCGCATAACGATTTACACAAGTGCGTTATGGTTGTTGTTGTTGTTGTTGTTGTTTTCTGTATTGTAATAGTCAGAACATACTAAAGTGTCGTCGTGCCCTGTATTCTGTCTTCACCGCAAGTGACTGTAAACGACGAAGGTCAGAAAGAGCAAAGTACCGCTCACCCAAATATGACCGTCGGTATCAAGACGACAAAGCCCGCGATGAGAAGCACGACGCCAGGCATTGACCTTTTGACGAAGACCGAGAAGAGGTTGTCGAAGGTCAGGGCGCCCAGCAAGAGGGCCAGTTGGTCTACCGAGGACAGGACGGTGAAGACTCGACCTGTGGAGGATCTCATGAAATCAGGGGTTGGGGATGACGGAAGCCTCAGGGAAAAACAGTAAAGTCTTGATTGTTAGGGCATAACTTTTCTCTTTTCATTTTCACAATACACACAAACACATATATATATACAGTATATATATATATATATATATATATATATATATATATATATATATATGTATATATATGTTTGTATATATGTGTGTGTTTGTGCATGCATGTATGTATGTATGTATGTATGTATGTATGTATGTATGTCATTAATGTTAGCATCATCACCCGTTGCTAGTCCACCGTAGAGAAAACCTCAGACTTGTCCTTAGACGCACACACAAACACAATATATATATATATATATATATATATATATATATATATATATATATATATATATATATATATATATATATATATACGTATATATACATATATATATATATATATATATATATATATATATATATATATATATACGTAAATATACATATATATATATATATATATATATATATATATATATATATATATATATATATATATGTGTGTGTGTGTGTGTGTGTGTGTGTGTGTGTGAGTATGTACAGTAAGTTTGTGTATAGTTGAGCAACGTATCAATGAAGAATTTTATTTTTTATATGTATAACTATATTGGAAGTGTTACTGTATAAACATAAGTACAGCATATAAAACCAACATATATTGGATTCAATTATACGCAAATCATTAAAAGCAATATTGCCAGAAACTGCATTATATTTCACAAATATAACAAGTAAAGTCATGATAATTACTTAAGTATAGAAATGGGTGCATGTATTACATTTCATGTTTCAGAGTAAATAACAATAAAAGGGAATAAGACGACCAATGTTATTTCATCTAGAAAGCTTCCAAAATAAATGAAATATGTTCTTTTTCTCATTTCATGACTCCCACCGATCATCTTTTTCTATCAAGAAGAAGAATTCTAGATTAGACTGAAATACTGACCTTGTTCATCTTCCTCTACTAGCGAAGACATGATGGATCTCTCGGCCACAAACAAATACTGGCCGAAAATGCCAATGAAGGGAACTGCGGCGACACGATTATACAGTAGAATACAATAGAATAGAATAGAGTCAAAAGCAGAACAAAATCGGTAAGTGAGGCACAGTAATGTAATACTTTGACAGTTATTCATATCTAAAATCAATTTCAAGAAATATATCATCCATTTTACATAATCTCTCTCTCTCTCTCTCTCTCTCTCTCTCTCTCTCTCTCTCTCTCTCTCTCTCTCTCTCTCTCTCTCAAAACAATTACTAGCAAGCGTACCAGCATAAACCTGAGATGAGTACTGGAGGAGCGCCAGCATGAAGAAGAAAGCTGCCCGGCTGAGTCCGCCCAAGACGCCCAGAGCAGCGTCCTTCACGCCCAGGAATCGACGCAGAAGCGGAAGCAGCATCAACAGGGAACATCCATCCACGGCACTCTTCATCCCGTAGTAAATCGAGAATTGGGTGAATTCCCAGTCGAATTTGTGGTTCAGGTACAAGAAGGCGTTGTCCGTTTCAGCTGGAATTAAATGCAGAAAGCTTTTGATATATATATATATATATATATATATATATATATATTCTATAATTGACGAACAAAATATTGTTAGTATCCTTCTCTATTCTTTCTAAAGGTATATTTACAAATACAGTATAACTTAAATCTGTATGCAGGCTATACATAACCAAAAGATCGTTCTATTTTAGGTGAAATAACATATTTAAGTTCTTTTCCAAGCAAAACTTGTTTCCTCAATTTACGTACAACTAGGTCCAGTCATATTTCACCAGCTTCTGAGACAAATACAAAAACAAAACACTTCATTTAGTGATGTCATAAACGAATTGGTATTGTAAGTCTCAGGAAAAAAAAATGCTCATACTAGTGGGGCACCACAACAAATATATATATATATATATATATATATATATATATATATATATATATATATATATATATATATATATATATATATATATATATAACAGACAAGCAGACAAGAAAGTAAAATAGCAAAACTTTCACTTTTACATTTAGACATCTTATCTTGTAATCAAGAGCAAATGATAGCGATAATAGCTCCCAAAGATAAAATTTAATTACCTACAAGGACGTAAGAGACCAAAAAGTTAGCGATGACATCAGCGATGATCATGGCTCTCACACCAT